>NC_081361.1:10449824-10749878 GCF_030684315.1 Stegostoma tigrinum | reverse complement strand
AGCATGCAACCATTCTGAACATCCACAAATGTTCACTCCCTCAATCATCAGGTCAGTAACAGCTATGTATAGATTGGCACCCCATCCGTCAACTTAATAACATCCATTTCCATCACCACAGCACGTGTTGGCAGGAGCCTGTATCATCATCAAGATGCAGTAACTCACTATGGCTCCTTCAAAACGGCAACTTCTGTCACCTCGAAGGGCAAGAATAGCTGATACATGTCAGCAACCGTTGCAAGTTCCCTTCCAAGCCACATCCCACCTTGACTTTGGAATTATATCAGCATGCCTTCACTATCCTTGCACCCCAAGGATTGCAGCTGTTCAAGTTCTTAAAACGCACATAGGTAGATAAATCCCTGGGACCTGATTGGGTGTACCTGAGAACTCTGTGGGAAGTTAGGGAAGGGATTGTTGGCTCCTGATATTTGTACCATCAACAGCCACAGGTGAAGTGCTGGAAGACTGGAGGTTGGCTAACATGGTACCAGTATTTAAGAAAGGTGGCAAGTTGAAGCCAGGGAACCACAAACTGGTCAGCCTGACATTGGTGGTGGGCGAGTTGTTGGAGGGAATTCTGAGGGGCAGGATTTACATGTGTTTGATTGAGAACAAAATTGACATTTGTTTGTCTGATGCTACTACTTGTCAGTTCCTGTCAAACTTTGGGAGAATGAAGAAATCTTGTGCAGCAGTGAATGAGTTAAGTATAAGATCCACCCCAAGGTGAAATTAAGATACTAACCTATGTCCAGATCACACAGTCAAGTGAACAGCTGTAAGCTTACTAATAGATAAAAGATGTTTATTCTTGGTTTTGCCCCCACCATTGCTGTTTACTTTCTCCAATCACAGCTGTCAGAACTATACATAGAATCTATGCCGTGTATGTATGATTTATATCTTAACAATGGGAAAGACGATGTACATGTTCTGTTGTTTGTAAAAACTCCATTATTTATTGTGAAGATGTTTTAGAGTTGTGAACGGATACTGAAGCGATAATGGTACGTTTATTGCCCATTTTATTTTATTGGTGTCCAATTGTGTTTTCTCTATCTCATGGGAAACCTGTGAACCAACAGTTGAAATATTGGTGCTACTTGCAGGCCCAAAGATGTGATGTACAACTGTGTTTGAAGTAATCTCATAATGTTTGGAAATTTGTTAAATTACTGCAGTACACATTACTGACCTGTCCCAGTCTTTTACAGACACATTCTATTGCTGTTCATAACCTGTTCACCATAAAATTGCCTTCACTTTTCAATAGCATTATTATGTTAAGTTGTATTGAAATATTTGCACAATAGAGACAAGTTGTGAATAGCTAGGAAATGTGCAATGTGATAATTGAAGGAGCATCTTCTCTCGTGAGGTATTTTTAAAATAATTCTGAGTTGCACAGTAGATTTGCGCTTATCTCGAGGAATTGAATTTGAATTCAATGCAGGTCAATGAAGAGATTTCCCCTGCATTGCAAGTTTGTCCATGCTATGAAAAAGCTTAGAAATTACTTCTTTTAGTTGAAATGGTCATGAGTGGAGTGGACAAGAGCATTGCAGGATATGTAGTGAATTAATTGGTATTTTCTTTTGAAAGCACGAATTTTCGACTTGATCTCTGAAGACTCGGAGATCTGAGGACTTGTGCAATTTCCTTTATGCTGATTATTATCATATTCTGTATATCTTAAGTGATATCAGACCAAGGATCCTCCATCATTACCACATGCTGTTAAGGCACAGAACCTTCATAACATTTCAGTCAAATTGCAGGCACCACTCCAGTATTGTCAACTCTCAGGATCATTGTTAGTGGCACAGATGGTAGCCATGACATGGAGGCCCAAGTGGAGGACCAGGGTAGACAAAATCAGAAGTCACACAATACCAAATTATAGTCCTACAAATTTGTTTGAAATCACAAGCTTTTAGAGTCTGCTCCCTGGTCAGCTGAAGTGGAGGGAAGCACACCAGGCACAGACTTTATATGCAGAGAAATCATTGCAAGATAATTCCAGGTAATTAAGAATGTCAAAATATGGTACGAATTGTGTAAATGGAGTATCAACAGACTGAATGATAAGTCTTTGCAGGTAATCAAAAGTGACAAACGGTGCGAATAAAAAGTGTTAACAGCTGAATAACAAGTTAAAGGATGACATATCTTCTGATTAATTAAGGCAGAGAGACAATTAGAAAAAAACAAAAATAAGATGGTGCTAGAGACAAACCAAATGACTGGAATAACATGATAGGTATAAGAGTCGCATGACAAGGACCTAACCCAAGTAACAAGTAATCCAAAACTGTACAAACTCATTAAGGTAGAGAGGTCATAACAAGTTATTCAGGAGATGGTGTCCAAACAGATCAGTTAGGAAGATTTTCCAACCACGAACAGTATGGTGAGGTTACATGTAGTGTGACCTGAACCAAGGTTACGGTTGAGGGCATTTTCATTGGTATGGAACTTGGTTATCACTTGCAGCTTGGTGATTCTGGGTTGTTGTGTATCTTAAAGGCTGCCGTAGAGGACATGTACCCAAAAATTGAAGGCAAAATGTCCTTTGCCGCTGAAGTTTTTCCCTACTGGGAGGGAAAACTTCTGCCTGTCCATTGCCGTATAATCTGCATGGTCTCACCGATACCATCAGGTACCCCTTCCTGAAGTATGTGAGGTAGAGAAAATTGGCTGAGCCATAAGTGCCTCCTATATACATGGTGCGTGGTGTTCCCACGTGTGATGATAGTATTCATGTCGATGATCTGGAATGCTTTGAAAAGATTGCCGTAGCAGAGTTGCGTGGTGTTGCAACCATGGTTCTCCTGAAGACTGGATAATTTTCTCTGAATGATGGACTGTTTGAGGTTTGATGATTGTTTAAAAGGGAGAAGTGGAGGTATAGGGATAGCTCTGGCAAGATGTTCGTCGTCATTGACGACATGTCGAAGGCCGCGAAGAACATAGCGTAATTTCTCTGCTCTGGGGAAGTACTGGACAATGAAGTGTACTCCATTGGTTGTGTCCCGTATCTGTCTTCTGAGTTGGTCGTTGCATTTTCTTGCCTGTTTCAACATGGTTTAGCATTGGAAGAGTTGAGCAAAATATCCTATTTTTATGAAGGTGTCTTTCAGCATCAATAAGTGTCTGTTGCCTTTCTCCTCGTCTGAGCGGATCTTGTGAATACGCAGGGCTTGCCCATAAGGGTTGCTTCTTTAATATGCTTAGGATGGAAGGTAGAGAATGAAGATTCTTGAGGTTATCTGTGGGTTTGTGGTAGAGTGAAGTACTGAGGTGTCCGTCCTTGATGAAGACACGTATGTTCAAGAATGAGACTGATGGGATAAAACTTGTTGATATCGTTGATTCAGTGATTCCACACCATGAGTCCAAAAGAAAAAGATGTCATTGATGTATCTGGTGTATACCTTTTGTTGGCACTCCTGCGCAGCAAAAAAGTCATGCTCGAGCTTCTGCATGCAAGTGTTGGCATATTTTGGGTGCAAATTTAATCCCCATGGCTGTTCCGTGTGTCGGGATGAAAAGCTGGTTGTTGAAGTTGATGATGTTTCAGTCAAGAATGAAGCGGATGAGTTGTAGCATGGTGTCTGGAAATTGGCAGTTGTTGGTGTTGAGTCTTGAGGCTGTCCTAGTGATGCTGTCATTGTAGAGGAAGCTGATGTGGAATACCGAAACATCTGTCGTGACAAGGAGTGTTCCTGCTTCGACTTGTCTGTGGGTGCTGAGTTTCTGTAAGAATTCTGTAGTGCCGTGACAGAAGTTTGGGGTTCTTTTTGTACAGTGGGTTTCACAGCTGTCACACAGTGTCCACCATCAGACTACTGTGGACTGCACTTTGGAATCAGTCTCATTCTTGAAACCTGCATTTCCGTCAAGGACGGACACCATTGTACTTCACTGTACAACAAGCCAACGAAAACTTCACGATGCTTCACTTCTCTAGCTTCCACCCTAAACATGTTAAAGAAACAATCACCTATGGACAAACCCTGTGTATACACAGGATCTACTCAGACAAGGAGGAACGCGATGCACCTACAGACACTGAAAGACACCCTCATAAGAACGGGATACAATGCTCAACTCATCAATTGTCAGTTCCGATGTTCTACAGTGATAAATCACAATGACCTCTTCTAAGGACAGACATGAGACAGGATTGATAGAGTACTGTTCATTGTGCTTTCCTGGAACAGACAGACTATGCTAGTTCTTTGCAGCCTTCAGCATGTCATCAATAATGACAAACATCTCGCCAGAGCCATCCCTACGCCTCCACTTCTCACCTTTTAAACAACCACCAGCCCTCAAAAGGTCATCATTCGCAGCAAACTACCTGGCCTTCTGGAGAATAGTGATCTTAACACCACACAATCTTGCCATGGCAACCTCTGCAAAATACGCCAGATAGTTGACAGTTACTACCATCACATGTGGAATGCCACCCACCATGTACACGGTAGGTGCTTATGTGATTCGGCCAATGTTATCTACCTCCATAGGCTGCAGGAAAGGATGCCCTGAGGCATGGTACATTGGTGAGGCCATGCAAATGCTACGACAACGGATGAATGGACACTGCACAACAATCGTTGGGGAGGAGTGTTCCCTCCCAGTCGGGGAGCACATCAGTGATCAAGGACATTCAGCCTCCGATCTTCAGTAAATGTCCTCCCAGGTAGACTTCGAGATATACAATGATGCAGAATTGCCAAGCCAAAACTAATAGCCAAGTTCTGTACCCGTAAAGAACGTCTCAATCATGATGTGAATTAATAGAATCCCTACAGTGTGGAAACAGGCCCTTCGGTCCAACAAGCCCACACCGATCCTCAGGGCATCCCACCCAAACCCATCCCTCTATTATACTATGGGCAATTTAGCATGGCCAATCCACCTAGCCTGCACATCTTTGGATTGTGGGTGGAAACTGGAGCGTCCAGAGGAAACTCACGCAGACACAGGGACGGTGTGGAAAGTCCACACAGACAGTCGCCCGAGGGTGGAATCGAGCTGTGAGGCAGCAGTGCTAACCACTGAGCCACCGTGCTACCCCTCATGTGGGTTCCTTTTGGACTATATGTAACCCCCACCATACTGTTCTGCGGTTGTAAAATTTCCCTGTTTTGTTGTGACCGTACTGCCTTGATAACTTGTTATGTCCTCTCCACCTTAATTAGTTTGTACAGTTTTGGATTACTTGTTACTTTGGTAACTTTGGTTACTTGGGTTAGGCCTTTGTCACGTTATTCCAGCCATTTTGGTTTGTCTCCAGCATCATCTTATTTTTTGTAATTATCTCTGTGCCTTAGTTAATTGAATTGTAGGTCATCTCCTCACTTGCTATTCAGCTGTTGACACTTCTTATTCACACCCTTTGACACTTTTAATTACCTGCAAAGACTTGTTATTCAACCTGTCAACACTCCACTCACACAATTTGTACCATATTTTTATGCTTTTAATCACCTGGAATTATTTTGCATGATCTCTTTGCATACAAGGTCTGTGCCTGTGTGCTGTCCTTCACTTCACCTGACAAGGGAGCACTCTAAAAGCTCATGACTTCAAATAAATCTGTTGGACTATGACCTGATGTCATGTGACTTCCAACAGGTAGTACCAACCCTTACATAGTCAAACTTCACTCCTGGTATTAACTATTGTAAAATTGATTCAGTTGGGAGAATTGTTTTGTCTATTAGTTTTCATCTGACCCTGGGAAGTATTATCCAGTTGGTCCTACTCGCTTGCTCATTCCCCACATTTGTAAAAAAAAATCTTTTCAAAGATATACTATTTCCCTTTTGAAAGTTATGATTGAATCTGTTTCAAATATCCTTACAGATGCATTCTACAAAATGGCAGTCAAAGTAAAAAACAAATTCCACCATGAATCTCTCTGTCTCTGTCTCTCTCTGAATCTTTGTCTCCCCGATGTTTTCCCACCATCTATAAGGCATAAGCCTTGAGTCTGGATGAGCATTCTGGTACGTAGCACTTGCCAATATTATTCTTAGCAATATGCAGTATAAGTAAGAGCCTGAGGTAAGGCAGGCTGTCTTAGCAATTGATTTTTTTTTTAAAGTCATCGAAATAAAGTAAAGAAGGAAATGTGGAACGTTGTTTTGAAGTTGGCATTGTCATCGTTAGTCCCTCCAAAATGAGAATAACGTTGAGCGAGTTTCATGACAGTGACTCAGAAAGCCAGTCCTATTATCACAGCACTTTGGGCAGAGAGAACAAAAGTTGCCTTGAAGAAGGGTTTCTTGAGCCACGGTTCTATTCTCTCTCCTTACATTTTGGTTACTTCTCTGCAGCAGAGTTTGTTTTGTCAACTTTTACCTCCGTTGTGGCTTGCTGAATGAAGTATTCCCAGATGATGCAGTTTGCAGCAAGTTCCTTATACACACCAATGCTCCCTTTTCAATGAGGCATTCATAGTGCCTTAAAAGATTTTCTCTATCCTTTTTGTAATTGGATGCCATCTCTAAGTTGTGAAATGAGAATTTGCTTTGGAATGTGATTATTTGGCATGTGGAAACAGTCTGAACCAGTCAAGCCAATTTTGCATTATCGTCATTGTGATGCTATAAAATTTAGCCTTGTGGTGATGCTGTAACTTGTTTACCTGACTTCCTACTTTAAGTTTTGCAGGGACATACTGTTATTGGTGATTTTGAATAAAATTCTTCTTGTAAATACTGCTTGTATGTAGGCTAAATTCAAAGATAATGAAAGGGACAGAATGATTAGCCAACTGAAAGCAAAGTGTAATCTTGTGAAGAGGATGGGAGATAGAGACAAACTTCACATAAATTTGGACCAAGATTGAGTTGCAAAGTAACCCAGTTTTAATCAGTTGTTTATTATTAAAATGCCATACCTTGCCTGCCACAATAACATTGGTTACTAAATAACTGGCCAGTCAGTCAGCGAGTGATTGGCTGAGAGCACAGTTTCAAATATAGAGATAACAAGGTGTAGAGCTGAATGAACGCCAGGAGGCCAAGCAGCATCAGAGGAGCAGGAAGGCTGGTGTTTTGGGCCTAGACCTGAAACATCAGCTTTCCAACTCCTCTGATGCTGCTTGGCCTGCTGTGTACGTCCAGCTCTACACCTTGTTATCTCAGATTCTCCAGCATCAGCAGTTCCTACTATTTCTGAAACAATTTCAAATGTGTTTTGAATTGACTTTGTGGTGAATGGAAGAAGAATTCACTGCAAGTAGCTACTTCAGTAATTAATAGGAAATCCTTCGTTGTCCATGAGTTGTATTAAAAAACCCAATACTAGCATCTGAAAGCATTTCACAGAAAGACTTTAATGTACAGCCACAGATAACTTCTATTATCCATGATAATTTGAATAGCATTATTGAATGTTTGCTCTAATACATATTGAGAGGATCAGCATTGGTGTGTTTTCCTCATGAAGTTATTTCTTCTGGGTCACAATTTGTTGTGAATGAGATGCAAATATCCAGGATGTATTTTTCTTGAAAAAGTAAAAACAGAAATAGATCTCAACAGATCAGTTGGGAATGATATTACTCACATTGAGGAAATAAGATTGAAAAGGCAGCACATTTTATCAGTGAAACAAAACATCATGGCAGTTATTCAACATCTTTTTAATTATCTTTTTTTTAACCTCAGTTCTTTGTCCCTTTTCCCTCGCCCAAAGTCTCAGGGTGATTACGGCATCCTTAAGGACATTACAGTTTTCAGACTAAGTATCTAGCAAGCTAATCTCACTGAGACAATACAATCAATGAGAATGCTAGTTGAGGTGGATGACACACAAAAACCAAATGAACGTTGTTCTTCCTTGTTTCAAACTTCATTGGCAAAGTTATAAACAATTAGTATATGGTAAATACCTGTCAAATAATTGGGCATCATTAATCCTTAGATTAATATGGCTACCCTGATATCTCTATCTCCTTTTTCTCTTTCTTTTTCTCTTTTCTCTTTTTTTCCTCTCTCCCCTCTCTGTCTCTCTCTTCTTGCTGTCAGTTATGGTGATTGATTTTTGGCCAATTAATTACAATTGAAATTTATGTTTTATTATTGAATTTGCATTATTATCTTACTATGTACACTCAGGTTAGAACCTTTTAGTAAAAACAATTATCAAGGTGAATGACCTGATGTCTTTGGAACAGATAATAGCATAGATGCAATATTTTTGTTTTCTTACGTTCTGTCATTTGATCATTTGTCTCCTGTGTGGTCTGGTTTCGACATGCTTTGCAATTCAGTACACATAGCAGTGCAATCCAGCCGTGGAGGATTAAAGAACCAGTTCCACAATTGTGTTGTTAATTGGCAACTTTGAAGCATTTTTTTTTGCACTGCTGATATAATTGCAGTTGTGTAATCAAGCTGTCACAACAAAATGACACTTATTGCATAGCCTGTGTAGCTCTGTGACTTTGGACCTGCACATATGAGAACTCTGTGCATGTCTCAACAAGTTAATTAGTCAAAAGAAAATCCATGTCCAATTGTTGCATTATAAGGTTTATAAAATATTTTTTTCTGATGTAAATTTAAGATATTTAAATAAAGTGGATCATACAATTTGTTCCACTGTCTGCGCAGCAGTAAGCCTGATAGTTTGGTTTCTCAAAAGTCAACAAAAGACATAAATTCTTATGCTGCGAAGATGAGGAAAAATGTGTATGCTTGGAACTGATGACCATAGTCTATGAGATTACTGAGTCGATTCTTAAGTTTCCCAGAGTTCTATAAAGGTGTTATTGGAATTTGATTGTTATACTGTAGCATTTACTTCTATAATGAAAAGAGTTGTAATTAAAAATGGCTAATCGGTATTGCGCACCGGGGACCTGTGTTTGATTCCACCCTCAGGTGACTGTCTGTGTGGAGTTCACACATTCTCCCTGTGTCTGCGTGGGTTTCCTCCAAGTGCTCTGGTTTTCCCCCCACAGTCCAGAAATGTGCAGGTTAGGTGGATTGGCCATGCATATATTGCCCATAGTGTTCAGGGGTGTGCAGATTAGGTGGGGTTATGGGGATTGGGATGCTCTGAGGGTCAGTGTGGACTTGTTGGGCTGAAGGCCCTGTTCCCACACCGTAGGGATTCTATGAAATGAATGTGATTCGCACTGCCTTGAAGATTTTTTTTTGAGACGTAATTGCGAGTTCCCTGACAAATTGCTGCAGTCACAGACCAGGGGCTGTGTTTGTTCAGTGAGAAAAGGTAACTTGTGTTTGTAATGTGCAACAGCCACATGTGAAAGGGACACAGTTTCTACTTTAAGAGATGTATCATGTGGCTGTCTGTAAATTTTGCGATTTTTGTTTTCTCATGGCCAGGAGGAAGAAGATTCATAACGAGTTTTGAGAAGATTTGTAGCTCAGGTTGAATTTCTGGATGTGAGTTTGCTCGCTGAACTGGAAGGTTAGTTTTCAGATGTTTCGTCACCATCCGCTTCATCGGAGGCTCACTGATGATGTTACCTAGAATGGTGACGAAACATCTGAAAACTAACCTTCCAGCTCAGCAAGCAAATTCACATCCAGAAGATTCATAAGAACAGTCTTAGAGGTGGTGGAATTAACAAACTGTCTGTCTGAAAATCAAGGAAAATATCTATGAATGGTGATTTGAAGTCACCACTTGTTGAGATTGGGATATGGGTCTGATTGGAAGCTGGGAGCAGCATTTTTCTGATTCTTTGATGGGATGTGGCTGTCAATGGCAGATCAGCAACAGATGCAGGCCAGAATAGGTAAGGACAACAAATTTCTTCTTCTTTTAAAGGGCAACCAATGTTGTTTTCATCGTTGCTGTTATTGAGATTAGCTTTCAAATCAAGATTTTATTTAATTTACATTTCACCCATTAGTTTGGATGCCTACATCGCTAGTCCATTGACATTACCACTATGGCAATGTTTTCCTGTAATTTCTGTCTGCTCCTAGTTCTGTGGAAAGGGCAGTGAATAAACATAATAAATGTCCTTTGTGCAGTCAAAAGATAAGTTCATAGAATTCCTGTAGTGTGGATGCAGGCCATTCAGCCCATTGAGTCCATGCTGACCCTTTCAAAGAGCATCCCACCCAGACCCACCAGCTCTACCTCTGTGTTTTCCATGACTAATCCACCTAACCTACACATCTTTGAACTGCATGGGGGATACCAGAGCACCTGGAGGAAATGCATGTAGCCAAGGAGAGAATGTGCAAATTCCACACAGACAGTTGCCTGAGGGTGGAATTGAACCTGGGTCCCTGGTGCTGTGAGGCAGCAGTGCTAACTAACCACTGAGCCACCACGCTGTCCCCGTATTGTCTGTGAAGAAATACTATTTAGTCAAGAGATAGTAGGAACTGCAGATGCTGGAGAATCTGAGATAGCAAGGTGTAGAGCTGAATGAACACGGCAGCATCAGAGGATCAGGAAGGCAGCTGTTTTGGGCCAAGACCCTTCTTCAGAAATGGGGGAGGGGAAAGGTGTTCTGAAATAAATGGGAGAAAGGGGGAGGCGGATCGAAGATGGATAGGTGGAGAGGAGACAGACAGGTCAAAGAGGTGGGGATGGAGCCAGTAAAGGTGAGTGTAGGTGGAGAGTCAGGGAGGAGATAGGTCAGCCCAGGGAGGACAGATAGGTCAAGGGGGCAGGATGAGGTTAGTTGATAGGAGATGGCGGTGGCATTTGAGTGGGAGGAGGGGATAGGTGGGAGGGAGGACAATTTTTTTATCATCTAACAGTAAATGGTATAAAATTAATAGTCTGTGTCATTCTTTGAGCAATTGATTGGAATTCTGATGTAGTTTTGAATGTAATTTAGTTTCGTCAGTAACTACAGTGTGGCAGACTCAAACTAATAAATGGAGAGCCACCAGAGAAAGCTATCTTGGCTGTGTCCTCAGAATTAAAACTACATTCAGCTACTCCATTAAAGTATGTTGCTATCCCTATTTTCTGGATTGCTGTTCAGAATTTAGGGAACTATCTGAATAAACTGAGTAAAGGTTCTGAAATATACTGACTGATACATAAGCCTAACTCGAATGTTTAAATTTATGGTTAGTGTAATTTTCAGCTAGCAAACTCCATTTTACTTAGCACTGAGTGCATGAAATTGTTGGGTATGCAAGTCTAAGATCTTGTTTTATCTTGTACAAATCTAATTTAGTTTATAATTAGCATTAAGTGGAAAACTACAGTTTAAATTCTGGGATGACAAGGTGTACAGCTGGATGAACACAGCAGGCCTGGCAGCATTCTGTAGTTGCCACCTCTGAGCAGGATTTCTTCAAAGATTTAATTGAAAGATCAGCTTACTCAAGAACTATCTGAAACTATATCCTCATTTAAATGACTTGTGAAGGCCCATTGTTTTAGGTGTGCATATATAAGTAGCCAATTTAATTCAACTTAGCACTTGAGTGCAGTTTGCAATAAAATGCTAGAGTTGAGCACTTCATGGAGATGGGAAGGAGGTGTTTGTTGCCTTTGTTTTTGCCTAAACTTTGATCAGCCTCCAGGAATTGATTCTTACTCAGCCACAGGAGAAGAAGCTAGTTAATTCGTGAGTATCTGGTAAGTTATTATGGTTTATTCCATTAATTAAGGTTCAAAATGGTACAATTGAGGGAGGAATGAGTGGGAGAGGATAAAAAGTATGGATTGAGAGGCCTACCTGTCATGAGACCAGTGGTGGAGTCATGTCACAAATCACAACATAATGCAAGCTCAGGGAAAGCAGTGGATCAGTGAGCATTTCTAATCTTTAAGATAAAAGTTAGGTTTTTAGTTTGGGTTTAGGTCTCTAGTCTCTTCTTTATCTCTTTTTTTCTTTTCCTTCAAAAATGGATGGTTATCTGTAAGATTGATACTGGTGAAAAAAGCATGGGAAGTGGGGTGGTATGGTTGATAGTGTTTGAGATACCTGAGCTCCTCCAAGTTGCCTAACAGTTGTGGACGTTCCTGCAGGCTGTGTGGATGAGAGCAGGGACTACAGGGTACCATGATACAGGGAGCCAACCAAGTTGGGTAAGAAATAGGAATGTGATTGTGGTAGGAGACATCATATTTATATTCCAATTATAGATTCTGTTCATTACAGTTGTGAGTATGAGTCTCAGATACTGGGTTGACAGCCTGATGCCAGGACTAAAGGCATCGCCCCAGGGCTGGAGTTGAAATTAGAGTGGGAAGAGAGGGATTCAGTTGAGATCATCCATGTTGCTGCCAGCAACATCGGTAGAACTGGAAGGGAGATTCTGCTGAAAGGATTTAAAGTTAGGCACTCCTTTAAATAGCAGAACCTCTGAGATAATCTCAAGATTATAGCTCAAATCCTGGGCAAACTGACACAGAGTAAATGAAGTCAATAAATTAATATGTGACTCAAAAGTTGATTGTGGGGGACTAGGTTTCAAACCATGTGGCACTGGCATCAGTATTAAATCAGATGGGAGATGGTCTGGTGAAATGAACTTCACTTGAATTGTCCTGGGACTTATGTACAGGCAAATTAAATAATCTGGGCTGTAGAGATGTCCTTAAACTAAACAGAGTAGGGGAGTCTTCTGAAGAGGTCATACATAGGTTTGTAAAGGGAACTGGCAGCAATCCAGGTCAGTTTAGGTAATGTTACTTAGAGTGGGACAGAGTGTACAAACATAAAATCGGACAGAATAAAAGGGGGATGAAATTGTAAAATGGTAAAATCACTGGCTCTTATTTCTGATGAAGGGTCTAGGCGCAAAATGTCAGCCTTTGTGCTCCTAAGATGTTGCTTGGCTTGCTGTGTTCATCCAGCTCCATATTTTGTTATCTTAGATTCTCCAGCATCTGCTGTTCCCAATTTCTCGGCTCTTTAAATTAAGTGTGTGTAGTATTTGGAACAAAATAAATTAATTAATGGCAAAAATACAGTTTGATGATCTCAACCATAGAATGGTTACAAGGAGATCAAAGCTGGGAACTAAATATTTAGGAATTTTTGTTTTTTTTTGAAAGGACAAGCAGAAAGGCAAGAGTGAAAGAGTAACTATTAGTATGAGGTGGAGTAAGTGCAAAATCAAGAAATGATCTTGGATTGGAAAGTCTAGAATCCATATCGATGCAGGTAAGAAATAACGAGGGGAAGAAGGTACTGGTGCAGGTTTTCGAAGGCCCCCTAACAGTAGTTGTATGGTGGGAGAGAGAATAAATCACAAGACAATGTGGGCATGTTAAAAAAGCAGTATGTTAAATATGGTACTGCTTATGTTCGTTCTTACATTTCATCTAGTTTGGGAAAATCCAGTTGGCAGAGATAGCTATGGAGATAATCTGAGTGTCTTTGGGACAGTTTCCTCGAATAGAATGTTGTGGATCCGATCAGGCTGTTTTCCAACTGATGATATGTGATCGGGTAGGTCTGACATATAATCTAAGAGTAAAAACTCCCCTCAGAAACAGCTGTGATATTGAAGATTTGAGCATGTAACCAGTGAATGAGAAAATGGGGTTGGAAACAACTGTGCTAAATTAAGTAATGGTAAGTAGAAGAGAATGAAGACAGACGTGACTGGAGTGGAATGGAAAAGGTGGTTAACAGCATAGAAGTTTGAGGAACAATGGGAGACATTTAAGAAAATTGTTAATGACTCTCAAATATATCTCCATAAAGAAGGATTCCAGGTCAGAGATAAACCAACAGTGGTTAATCAAGGAAATTACAGACAGTATCAAGTTGAGGACTTTTGCGGCTGGGTGATTAACTACAAACAAGGCTAAAATAGACTGATTTTTATTCAGTAAGGCAGTCAAGGGTTATGTGTAAAATGCAGCAAAGTGCACTTGAGGATTATCAGCTCAGCTGTGATCTCATCGTTTGACGGGGCAAACTGAGAGGCTGAATTGCTTACTAATGCTCCTATGGTAACTTTTTGGTTTGAACAGCTTTGTAGAAGACGGTAGAGAACAGATAAAAGTTACAGACTCTTCAATTTTATGGAATAGATAGCTGCATTTTTGTTTCAGTAAAAATATTCTGGATGGTACCATCATAACCCACTGCCAAAGCAGTACAAAATAGTAGCAACCTTGATGAACCTTTTGTCTTGAAAGTTATGTCTGCTGAGATCAAGAGGCAAATATCTTAACAGTCTAATAGTAGTCAGTCATTAGCAGCGGGATTAAGGAAACACTTTGTTTCTGAGGTTGGTGGTTCATACTCTGTAAGGGAATGTTTTCCCCACCTTTGCACCGGCTTCAGATGACACTAATTAGGCAGCAAAGGGAGGAACAGTGTTGTGTGCAGTAATGATTAAAGGAAAGAACTCTGCAACAGTATTTTCAAGTAGCATTTTACAAAAACTAACATAGATCTGCTTGTTGCCAAAGTAGGCCTTTGTAAAGCTTGCCAAATACTATAATTAGCAGCTCATCCACTAAGTGAGGACAATAACATTAGTGTTTGATGAAAATAACCAGTGCAATAAATCTCTAGCAGTTCATTGTAACACATGAGGGGATTAGGGTTCAATCTGTTTTTATATGGGTCACATGTACAGGCAGCAATTTATTCTCGCAAGGGATGATAATTTTTGTCAGTCTTTCCATCAGCCACCTACTTTGAGAGGGAACACATTGCAGTAATTTTAAGTTTTGACAATTTTTCAAATTGATATGTTTCTTCAGCCTTAGATCACTTTTTAAAATTTTAAGCAGTCAACAATACACTGCGATTGGCTAATATAGGAACGCTTCTCAGAGTTGAGTTGTGCAATTACAAAACCCAGATAATTAAAAGAGGCTGCGATTGCCTGTCTTGCACCTGAGGCATGATCTCAGCTGTAATAGATTTTAATTCAACTTGTGCTGAAATTACAATCATGATCTGAACAACTAATTGAAAATTCCAAAAAAGATGGATGAGTGTGGACGATTCTCTTTAATTGAAAACGAGTTGGAGTAATTTTCAAAGTAATGCAAGTCGTGGTTAGCTAGAGTAGTGTAAATCTATTGTGAATTTGGTATAGTACACATGGATTGAAAGGCAGGACGCCAGGATTTATTTATAAAATGATTGGGGGGGGGGGGGTGGCAAGAGTCCCTTTAAAAGATTAAAAAATGTCTGCAAGCAGCAGCAGCGGATGTGCGGAGAGTTCTTGAAATAGAAACAGTATCAAAAAGCTATACTGTTAGAAGGTAAAGCAACCTTTTTTTACCAAGACAGCAGGTTTTTGAATTTAACCAATGAATTTAATCCAGGCCCTGGATACCAAAGCACAATGAAATCAAATCTGATGGTTTTGACAACCTCGGATCAATCCTATTGTAAAAAATTAATAGGCCATCGTGGGTATAAAAGAAAAGGGTTTTTGGAAATTGGGTGAGAGCAAACTGCCATCTGTTGAGAGAACAGCTCTCAATACCCATCAGTTCTAAGAAAGAGATTTCTGTGAGACGCAGTGATTTTCTCGAAGATCTCAGGGTGAGCATCGCCTAAATAAAGGTACTATGGCAGTATAGTGTCTGAGGAGTCACAAATGATGCTGAACGTTGTGCAATGATTGGTGAACATCCCTACTTCTGACCTTATGGTAGCAGAAGGGTCGATGATGAAGATAGTTGGGCCGAGGACACTACCCTGAGGAACTCCTGCAGAGACGTCCTGGAGCTGAGATGATTTGCCTCCAGCAACCGTGACCATCTTCCTATGTGTCAGGTGTGACTCGAACTACCAGAGAGTTTGCCCTTTGATACCCATTGATTCCAGTTTTGCCAGGGCTCCTTGATGTCAAGACACTCTCACCTTACCTCCTGGAATTTAGCTCTTTTGTCCATGTTTGAACCAAGGCTGTAATGAGGTCAGAAGCTGAGTGGCTCTGGCGGAACCCAAACTGGGCGTCACTGAGCAGGTTATTGCTGAGCAGGTGCTGCTTGATAGCACTGTTGATGACACCTCCCAGCACTTTACTGATGATTGAGAGTAGACTGATGGGGCAATAATTGGCCTGGTTGGATTTGTCCTGTATTTTGTGTACAGGACATACCTGGGCAATTTTCCACTTTGTCGGGTAGATCCCAGTGTACTAACTAACGGCCCTGGAACAGCTTGGCTAAGGCAGCGGCACGTTCTGGAGCATAAGTCTTCAGTACCATTACTGGAGTATTGTCGGGGCCGATAGTCTTTGCAGTATCCAGTGTCTCCAACCGTTTCTTGACATCATGTGGAGTAAATTGAATTGGCTGGAGACTGATATGTATAACGCTGGGAACCACTGGAGGAGGTAGAGATGGATCATCTACTTGGCACTTCTGGCTGAAGATTGCTGCAAGAGCTTCAGCCTTAGCTTTTGCACTGATGTGCTGGGCTCTTCCATCATTGAGGATGGGGCTATTTGTGGAGCCTCCTGCTCCAGTGAGTTGTTTAATTGCCCACTATCGTTCATGACAGGATGTGGCAGGATTGCAGAGCTTAGATTTGATCCATTTGGATGTGGGATCACTTAGCTCTCTCTCACTTGCGGCTTTCACTTTTTAGTGTGCATGTAGCCCTGTTTGGCTTTACCAGGTTGATACCATATCTTCATGTATGCCTGGTGCTACTCCTGGCATGCCCTCCTGCACTCTCAATTGAGCCAGGGTTGATCCCTTGGCTTGACAGTAATGGTCGAGTAGGGGATATGCTGGGCCGTGAGGTTACAGATTGTGCTGGAGTACAATTCTGCTGTTGATGGCTTACAATGCCTCACGGATATCCAGTCTTGAGTTGCTAGATCTGTGCAAAGTCTGTCCCATTTAGCACGGTCATAGTGGCATACAATATGATGGAAGTTACTCTCAATGTGAAGATGGGACTTCAACTCCACAACGACTAGGCAATGGTCACTCTTAGCGATACTGTCATGGGCGGATACATCTGCAGCTAGCAGTTTGATAAGGTTGAGGTCAAGAATATTTTTCCCTCTTGGTTCCCTCACCACCTGCCGCAGACCCAGTCTAGCAGCTGTGTCCTTTAGGGCCTGACCAACTCAATCAGTAGTCCTGCTGCCAAGCCATTTTTGGCTGTGGACATTGAAATTCCCCACCCAGAATATATTTTGTGCCCTTGCCACCCTCAGTGCTTCCTCCAAGTGTTGTTCAACATTGATCAGCTGAGGGAGGATGGTAGGTGAGTATCAGCAAGAAGTTTCCTTGCCCATGTTTAACCTGAAGCCATGAGACTTCATGGGGTCTGGAGTCAATGTTGAGGACTCCGAGAGCAACGCCATCCTGACGTTATACCAATGTGCCACCCCCTCTGTTGGAACTGTCCTGCTGGTGGGACAGGACATATCCAGGGATGGTGATGGTGGTGTCTGGGACATAGTCTGTAAGGTAATGGGCTTCAGATTGGTATGACAGGTTGGCACAACATCGAGGGCCGAAGGGCCTGTACTGTGCTGTTATGTTCTATGTTCTATGTTCTATTGACGGAGGAGTGTATTCCTGACTGAAGGACAGCTGAGAAATCAAAGAACATTCCGGATGCACTGCAGCCTCACAGCGCCAGAGACCCAGGTTCAATTCCAGCCTCTGGCGACTGTCTGTGTGGAGTTTGCACATTCTCCCTGTGTTTGCGTGGGTTTCCTCCGGGTGCTCCGGTTTCCTCCCACAGTCCAAAGATGTGCAGGCTAGCTGGATCAGCGATGCTAAATTGCCCGTAGTGTTCAGGGGTGTGTTGTTTATAGGGGGATGGGTCTGGGTGGGATGCTTCAAGTGGCAGTGTGACCTTGTTGGGCCGAAGGGCCTGTTTCCACACTGTAGGGAATCTAATCTAATCACAAAGCCTGCAATAATTTTAAAGGGCGTCACGGTAGCTCAGTGGTTAGCACTGTAACCTCAGTGTCAGGGACCCGGGTTCGATTCTTGCCTCGGGCGACTGTCTGCCTGTGTGGAGTTTGCACATTTTCCCCGTGTCTGCATGGGTTTCCTCCGGGTGCTCCGGTTTCCTCCCACAGTCCAAAGATGTGCAGGATAGTGGATTGGCCATGCTAAATTGCCTGTAGTGTTCAGGGTGTGTAGGTTACAGGGGGATGGGTCTGGGTGGGATGCTCCAAAGGGTGGTGTGGACTTCTTGGGCCAAGGGCCTGTTTCCACACTGTAGGAAATCTAATCTAATCTAAGACTTATCCTGGCTTTAATTTCGAGAGGTTAAGCTTCAATTTTTATTTATTAATTTCATTTATGTAGGTGGGAATTGTATCTGTTGGCATACCATTAGAATTTTGTTTTATTCAGAAGTAGTTATTTGTTAATGCGGAATTGTTTGGTTTGTTAGTAGTTCTGTTAATTTGTTAACTGTTAGAATTGGATAAATAAATTGTTACTTGTTGGTTATAAAGTGAGTATCGGGGATTTCTTTCATTAAACCACTCCTTTAATTGACTATGAGGTGAGGAGAGTTCCTCTGGGGTATTTTGATTATTCGAAAGGTGTTAACCAGTCCTTCGTAACAAATCCCAGAAATAATATTTGTTTAGTGTGTTTGGTATATGTCCTGTTTCTCAATTTTTATTTATTCTTCCTTGCACCTCCTGTATATGGTGTACTGTATGTTCTCGCCCTTCTTTCTAACTTCTCCATGCTGAAATTGAGTCTTATTGCATCAAGTTAATTTGGATCCCTGGAGACAATTGTCCTTGAATGCTGGTTCTCTATTTGCTCCATAATTAGTGTTACTTCGCATTGGCTTCAATATCAGTAGCATCGCCTTCCAGAGAACAAAACAACAACCTTGGAAACAAAGCGTTTTCTGCTACTAACTTCTTCATATTCAATCATGGGATGTGGATTTTGCAAGTTAGCTGAACTGCCAAAGGGAGATAAGAATCAACTGCATTGCTGAAGGTGTGAAATCACATGTAAAGCAGACTAGACAAGGACAGGTTTCTTTCTTTAATTATGTTGCTGAACGAATTGGGTTTTTACAACAGTTAACTATGTTTGGAAAGCTCTTCCACAAACAGCAGTGGATGCAAGATCAGATGTTATTTTTAGACAGACAGAACAGCCGTGCGGACCAGATTTGCTTCCCAATGTGCCAATGTTTTCATGCACAGATTTGAACAAGACTTCTTTGCTGCATAGAACCTCCACCCACAGCTATAGACCAGATACGTTGATATTTTCTTCTTTTGGAATCACTGAAACAACTACATAGCGATATTAACAAGTTTCATCTCACCGTCGGACTTACTATGGACTACTCTTTAGAATCAGTCTCATTCTCGGACACAGGCATCTCCATTAGGGATGGACACCTCAGTACATCACTCTACTGCAAGCCTACAGATAACCTCACAATGCTGCGCTTGGTGTGAAGGATGCCATCATAGGACAGGTTATGATGCTCACCTCGTCGATCACCTGTTCTGACGTGCCACAGCGAGAAACTGTTATGAATTCCTCAGAAGGCAGACACAGGATATGTCTAGGGTATCCTTCGTTGTCCCGTACTTCCCAGGAGTGGGGAAACAATGCCATGTTCTTTGCAGCCTTCAATACATGGATGACGATGAGCACCTCGCCAAGATCTTCCCCATGTCTCCACTTCTCGCCTTCAAACGACCACCAAACCTTAAACAGATCATTGTTCGCAGCAAACTCCCCAGCAAATCTATGGGGTGAATTTGTATTTGAAGATACATTTTACTTTGTTGAAAAAGCACACAGTTTGTAGACAGTCAGTCAATGTGGCGTTTGAGAAATTTCTCCTTCAGAAATAAAACCAATCTGACTCCAAACTAAAATACAAACAGATCTAAAGGCCTCACACCTAACATGCTTTGTCTGACTTAAAATGTCACCCCTTCATGCAGAAGAAACCTTTAGTTCTTTCAGGACAGTGACTTGTTGGTTTAAATATACATGTTAATCAATTAAAACCTTCTTACTGATTAAAGATTTAACAGCATCTGAGATTTGTTTAGTACATCCTCATCAATGGTGTGAACCTTTGATCTTTTACTGATAAATTTTGTGTCTGACACTACCTCTCTCACCAACACCTGACGAAGGAGTGAGACTCGGAAAGCTTGTGTCTTCAAATAAACCTGTTGGACTATAAACTGGTGTCTTGTGATGTCTGACCTTGCCCACCACACACGCACACAAACAACAGTCCAACACCAGCACCTCCACGTTATAGTTCTAGATGTGAAATTGATAAATTTTTGTTGACCAAAGGTATTAAGGGATATGGATCAAAAGCAGATATGTGCAGTTAGGCCATCATCTCACTTAATGGAGAAACAGACTGAGGTGGCTGAATGGCCTGCTCCTGTTCTTATGATTCTATGCCTCCTTTAGACAAGCTGTTTATTTGATTTTTATAGAATTCAAATTTCACCATCTGCTATGATTGTATTTGAATCCTTGTCCCTATAGCTTTCGCCTGGAGTTCTGGTTTATTAATCCTTGGCGTTGCCAATGTGATACTTTGAAAGCTCATAACCTTCTTTTCCCCCTATAATTTTGATTGTGAACTGAAATTACAAAAGAGCAGTTTTAAAAGTGAAGGGTTGTTGAAGGATTTACTTTTAAAAAGTAAATGACCTGATTCTCCTTATAAGTGCTGTTGACACAGCTGTTCGAGCGATGGGGAAAGCCTGTTTATAGACTAGCTGGAGCCTTGGGATTGTGTAGGAATGAAGATTTGGCTGGCATCAAGTAGCTGATTAGTCTATGAAAAGGTGATCAGTCATCAATGACAAAGGCCTCCTGCCTACCAGCAACTATGTAATTGCTTCTGCCCAAACATTTACACCTTGGAACCATTAACCTGGGAGTGAATCAGACCTCTGGGAGGGAAGGAACTATGTTCCTTTTCTGCTGTTAAAAAGTATCTCGAACCTGAAGATTAGCCAATTTATTCACCACCGCGGCCCCCTCCCCCCGAATCAGTTGCTGCAAACTGTAATTTAATTAATGAGTCAGAGACCTTTTATAAAATGTGAACCAGTCAGCCTGTCCCATCTGCAAAAATAAAAGTACCTGGAGAAGGAAGATCGAGAAGTAGCATTCTGATCAGCAAAAGGATCATCTCAACAAACCCTATGGACAGGGGCGACCGAATTGCCCTCGAGTCGTCCCTTCAACCTCTGGTAGGCATGTATTCTTTGTTTGTCTGTTTCTGTCCATAAGTGTTTAGTGCCAGTGTTTCATAGTTGTTCTTCTGTGAGTTGAGTCTAGTAAATAAATAAGTACAAATTCTCCTTAAGTCCTGAAACCTGGTGTGAACTTTACATCAATCTGGGCCAAAAAGATAGATAAATTGGGTAATTCTGTGGCGTTTTAAGATCTTTAATTTTCGTGACAATTCCAGGAAGAGCGAGGCTTGATTTCCAGTGCTCCACGCTGGTGAGGCAAGCACACTGCCTCTACTGATTTGTCTTTGACTGCAGTAACATTTTACTGTTAACAAAACCATAGCTGTACAAGAAAATGATTTTTCTTTCTTTCCCATGCAGAAGGGTAATTAGGCACATATCTGCTCATGTTGTGCCTCACTCAGCTTAAATCAGCAGCAAATAAGCAACATTAGCAGATCGTAACTGCAGTGCAGTGTGAAGTTAAAATTAATCTTTCACAGAATTACCAGAAATGTGTTGAGATTGAGTGATCAGAAGTGGATATCACATCTGAGCTTATATGCAGTCATTGCCAATATCAGATCTTTCCCTTTACATTAACTTATCAAAGATCACTCAGCAGAAGTTTTCTGATTGTTTAGTTTCCCTCATTTAAAGAAAGTAAATCCGTAAATTACAAAATAGAGGGCGGTGAAATCATTAACGTCACACGTATGTTAGTTC
This sequence comes from Stegostoma tigrinum, assembly GCF_030684315.1. Classification (NCBI taxonomy): domain Eukaryota; kingdom Metazoa; phylum Chordata; class Chondrichthyes; order Orectolobiformes; family Stegostomatidae; genus Stegostoma; species Stegostoma tigrinum. Next base: position 10,728,012 of record NC_081361.1, on the reverse strand, counting down.
TAATCTAAACAACATACAAAAGATTTACGAGGCACAAAGATTGATAACAATTGGGGGAAAGAAAGAGTGATTCTGAAGATAAGTTGACAGGGAAGCCTTTGTAGGAAGACAGCATTAGAGATATAGTTTTGGGAGAGAATGAAGGACAGTATAGCAGAAACATTTGCTTCTGATTGTAGTCAGAGGGGACATGCAAACTGAAGAATGCTTCAAGGTGGGGCCCTCTTGTGGTGCAGTGATAGTCCCTTTCCCTGGACTGAGACACTGGTGTTCAAGTCCCAACTGCTCCAGAGGTGCGAAATAACATCTCTCAACAGGTTGATTAGAAAAAAGATAGGTTAAGAAAATGTGTCTAGAGATTGATATTTGTGATAAAAGATAAGTGCGGCAGCAATGTGTATCCATGGCATTTTTACAGTCAGGAAATGTTAAAAGACATTTCATGAAAAGAAAAAGTAGGCAGAACTAAGGAGTAAGCACTTGGGAAGAAAGTTTAAAAAATACTGTTTTTCTGAAGACAATTTTAATGGGTACAACATATTAGAGCCACTACTGTGGCAAGCAGAACAGAACTGGGTATTGACCCAAGATAATAAAATGTGAGGCTGGATGAACACAGCAGGCCAAGCAGCATCTCAGGAGCACAAAAGCTGACGTTTCGGGCCTAGACCCTTCATCAGAGAGGGGGATGGGGTGAGGGAACTGGAATAAATAGGGAGAGAGGGGGAGGCGGACCGAAGATGGAGAGTAAAGAAGATAGGTGGAGAGAGTGTAGGTGGGGAGGTAGGGAGGGGATAGGTCAGTCCAGGGAAGACGGACAGGTCAAGGAGGTGGGATGAGGTTAGTAGGTAGCTGGGGGTGCGGCTTGGGGTGGGAGGAAGGGATGGGTGAGAGGAAGAACCGGTTAGGGAGGCAGAGACAGGTTGGACTGGTTTTGGGATGCAGTGGGTGGGGGGGAAGAGCTGGGCTGGTTGTGTGGTGCAGTGGGGGGAGGGGATGAACTGGGCTGGTTTAGGGATGCAGTGGGGGAAGGGGAGATTTTGAAACTGGTGAAGTCCACATTGATACCATATGGCTGCAGAGTTCCCAGGCGGAATATGAGTTGCTGTTCCTGCAACCTTCGGGTGGCATCATTGTGGCAGTGCAGGAGGCCCATGATGGACATGTCATCAAGAGAATGGGAGGGGGAGTGGAAATGGTTTGCGACTGGGAGGTGCAGTTGTTTGTTGCGAACTGAGCGGAGGTGTTCTGCAAAGCGGTCCCCAAGCCTCCGCTTGGGTATTGACCCAGTGGTGCGATAGGTAATATTGTGTATAGATCTCCTAGGAAGATAGAAATGGCCTTGATAACAGTTTTTAGAGCTGGAGGATATTTCAGAAACGGTGGGATATGGACATGGATGAATTTACAGCCAGACCTTTAGTGATGTAGCCAGTGTGGGTGCTGGGGACAGTTGATGTAAGACACTTGATTTGGAACAAGGGCATGTGTTTTTTTTTGCTAAATTGAGGTTCATGCAGCATGTAAGTTTTTTGAAAATTAGCATCTGAAAACTTGTATCTGACCCTGAAAGTGTTAAAAGGACCCGTAAAAATTTCAGTAGGATGTGTTGAGGGCTTTGTGGATTTTGACAATGAAAACAGCCATTTCACTGCATTCACTGGCGTACAGCTAGTGTTGCATGATAAGCATGACAGCCTTGAGTGTGCGAGCTTGAACAAATTAGGTTGTAGTGTTCTCTGTTAACTGGAGTATTTTGACAGTATAATGTTGGGGGTGGGGATACCAAGAAGAATAAGGAAAAGACTGATTTTGAAGCAATAAGTCATTCTCTGGATTGCAATTCTTGTAGGAATAAGGTAGATTGCATGCATCATTTAGCTGTAAGAAGATAAAGGGTTGGTTAGAGGTTTTGATTTGGTTGAAATTTTGGGGCATGTGGAAACTGGTAGAAATGGAAAGGGTGACTTCAATTGTCTGATGTTGATCACTTGGAAACATCGCTTCATCTTATCTTTGACTTATTGGATTGTCATCTGTTTGGTAATGATGGAATGGCGGCTTTGGAGCAGGGACCTGTTTTACCATTCATTTGAATCAGCTCCTCAACATTATCTACATCAACGCTCAAAAATACGTGGGGACATTGGGCGAATCCATTCTCTGAAAGCTTCCAAATTCTCTGGGAAAATTCACTCAGGGGCAACCAATTGGAGAAAGTTTACCCCCATAAGTTAAATGGAAGTAAATAGTGAGGAGCGGCTTCTTCGGTCACAGATCTGATCTCCCTCGTACTCGCTGCTGATAATCAGCAAATGCAGGGAAGCAACCTACAATTGGAGGAGAGGAAAAATATGATAGCAGTGAGTGAGTTGCTGGGGGAACCTTTAACCAGTGGGATGGACTCTTGCTGAGGCTGGGATTGGGGCTGTTGTTCGCCAAGTTTGAGAGTTCTCTCTGCCAGGGTTTGAGATTTAGAAACGAGGAGGCTGCAAGAGATTTGGGCATGGAGAATGGCACCAAAGGGTCTGTTTCTGTGCTGTATGACTCCAAGCGTGTCACTTGTATTGGGGAAACCAAATTGTTGCTAACTTATACATACTTTATTTAAATTGACGCAAGATTGTGGTGTCTAGGAAATTAACGTTTTCCTTATGTTGTTTAATGGAGGGCTGATAATTATTGGGGATATTGATAAATTCTTCCAATCTTTTTGCTTCTGAGTCCAAATATTACATGTGTCAACACAGCTGGAGAAGGTTGTGTTATTATAGGACTACATCATTTTAATAAGTGAATGAATTAGTGAGATTGAAGAAGACAACCATAGGAAAATATCAAGAGGAGCCCTGATAGGTGGTTTGACCCAATTCTATGTGGTGCTGACCACATGATTGCAGGCATTAATGAGGAGGTTTCAGTAAGTGTGTTTGGACATGTAGGAGTGGAACTAAGATAGTGTGCCCGACAAAAATGTGTTCCAAAACAGTTAGTGCAGTGAAAGTGATGGAGGGTGAGGAGGAGTTATGAGCAGGAACTCATTGGTGTCTTTGATCAGACTGATTTCAGTGTTGTAGCTGGCTCAAAACTGATTGGAAGAATATGGCAAATGACTGCTGAAAAATGGAAACTATGTCTACTACCAAAGAACACTAATCAGCAATTATATAAATATAAGTTCTTATTGTTTCTGTTTTTAAAAACTTATATTGCAAATGGAAGATCATTATTGTTCATCTTGAAGGCTTTCTTTGAGAACCTTTTACCGATTTGTGCACACTCAATATTCTGTTGAGGCAACTGCTTTTTATTTGCATTACTATCACTAGCATTTATTGATCATCCCTAGTTGCACTTGAAAGGTAATGGTGAACTGAATTAAGTTATTTCTTAACTATGACATTGTAAAACTTGATGCACTGCAGTCAAGTTATTGTCTTTGGGTATTATTTTATAGCGTCTAGTGCCTTCTGAAAAGGTAGAAAGTGTTCATTTTTCAAGTTAGTCTGGTAAGCCAGTTGTAGATTCTGGCAGCTGATAAATTACTGTGAAATATTTTTCATTAGTATCAGTAATGCACTGTAAATATTTAATCTCAATAGCTCTTGAGTCTTTAAAAATGCTTTTGCTGTGCTGCTGATGTGAAGTCCATGTTAGTGTAGAACATGCATTGTCAGGAAAATGAGTTTAACCATGATCCATGGTTAACTTGATCCATGGCTTCCAGGAATTAGGTCTTCCTGTTTGTATAGTGCCATGCTTACCCCAAATTACTTGTCACCTTACTGACAGTCTTAAAGAGTTAATGTGTAGCAGTATTTTACTTCTTAAAGGTTTGTGGAAAGAGGGACTGCTGTATTTGATCCTTAAGACATGGTAGTTGATTTATCATTTTTTTTTTCCTCCTCCCCTGGGCCATTTGATTTTTTTTTGTAATGGGAATGTAAATACATTTTTGGATGGTTAAGTGGGACAGTGGCTGACAGTAGAGGTTGTATGGTTAAATCCCGAGACCTCTGGTGGGATTTGATGGAACCACTGGTATGTTGCAACAACATAAACTGGGAAATTACCTGTTTCATTGCTGCGCACCACAAAATGTACAAGAGAGTTGTGAGCTTGAACTTGGAGAAGATGTACAGTTGTTGATTCCTGATGCTATTTTCTGTCCCGTTGGTACTTGCAGGGTCACCTTCCAGAGCTTTCAACTGACTTAACAGCCAAGTTTACAAATCAATATTTGTTCGCCTTCTCAAAAGGCAATGGGTGCCTGAAGATGCCATGTCAGCTAGAGCTTCTCCGTTTTTAACTATGGCATAGTTAGGATGGAATTTATTTCAAACCAAAGTTCCAAGACAAAGCATAAGCTGATGTACTTTGTTGGAGGTTGCATAGTCTCTAGACATGAAAAACCTCAGGCACCTGCAGTGAAGGTCAGTTTTAAATTGTGCTACAGTAACGTTGAAAATTTGCAGCTGACACACTATTTGATTCGCTTGCATTTTTTGTTTGCTATAATGAGATGAGTTCCGACGTTTACAGTAAATATGCAGTACATTTATGTTTTTAATTCCAGTGATTGCCTAAAAGTACTACCTTTGGAAGTTTATGAGGCTTCAGTCTGACAGAGCCATCTTTTACTGTGATTGCATGCTTGTGTCTGTGTCTGTGGATGTTTGATGAGCAAAGGACCAGCCCTAGCTCTGATGTTTCCAGCTATGTGACGTCCTAAAACTGCTAATGGGGAAAAAAAAACCTAGTTGAAGGGTGGGACTCATAAAAGAAATTATAGACGAAGGGTGCAGTTTGGCGCATCTTGCTCATTCTTCCATTGGCACATAGAAAGCCCAAACTCAGCATGTGACTGTCTCTTAAATGAATGCTTTTGTTTTTGCTTCTGCCATATAGCCTTGTCTGAAGTCCATTTCCGGTATGGAATATTGGTCAGGTGAGTAACTGATTTCATTGTTTATTTTTGAAGTGTGGGAATTGTGTTCAGACCCACTTGATGGTGTGCTGTTTCTTTTGAAGTCATGCCTAAGATACTTTCAGCAGTGCCCACTCAATTCCTATCCATCATTTCTTTGTCGGTAAATCGACATTTGCAGTCAGACAACCACGAGTTGGTCGCAGAAGGGAAACTGAAAAATGTCGCTGTAGTGTGGGTGGTGAGTTTGGGGTTAAGATGTTACAGCAGGGGACCTTTTTATTATGTTTCACCTGACTAAGGAGGACTTGATGTGGGTTCCCAAAATAACAAATATTCTGTTTTGCTCCAATTTGATCTCTCTCACACGCGCATTATTTGCATGTCTCTGCTTTTTGAAGTTAGGGAATGAATAATAATGAAACACTTTTATACATTGTACTCATGACTGTAATAAGTTAGTTGCATGCAGTGTGAAGTTTCCTTGACATTTCATCTGCAGTATTATTCAAGCCTCTCTACTTACTCTGTCAGAAACCTTAATCAAACCAACAAAGGCACAGTAAAGTCCCATTTTGTTTCTTGCATCATTTCACCTTGTATTTACTGCAAGGTGTGGATCATTTCGCCAGACCCTCCGCCTTTCCGGAATCTAGTTTAACTTGTAGTTCATACACATTCTATTATGTGGCTTACCAGTCTGTTGAATAGATCTTTTGCCAGAATCTTATCAGCTATCACAAGGCGGCATTTCTTTCTATTTGTCGTACACAGGTTTTTGTCCTCTTCCTTTATATGACTGAATTATTGACTTTCTTGAAGGACTGGGGAATGACTTGTTGATTCCCTGTTTCATGATGTAATTGAACGTGTTTTTGCTGACTGAATGCCCCTAGATTTGTAAACTGCTTACACCTGAATCTGGAACTTCCCTGAGAGGGAGTTGAAAAAAAATGAAAGGGGGCCAGAAAATAAATCCTTGGTTGGTCTCACACACATATATACTGTCTCTCTTTACTGTATACACTGATCACAATGTCATGCCGTTCAGATTGGGGGTACTAGATGCTGACAGGGCTTCATGAAGTACCACCTGGTCTGCCAGAACGATCACAATCTTCATTTTGCCTCATTTTAATACACCTTGTTCTAAGCTAACATTGCTATCCTAGGTCTGCTGCAGTTTTACAGTAACTTCAGATGCAAACTGGAGGAACAGCACCCTATTCTCCACCTACGCTTCCACAGCCTTCTGGACTGAACATTGAGGTTCAACAACTTCACACCATGAACTCTGTCCTTCAGTTTGTCACACCGGCTCCTGTAGACTCTGCTGTTGTCTGACATATAAAATTCTGCTGATCTATCTTATGGTCCCACAAGTATTTTCTTAAGAATTCACCGGTATAGATCTTGAAAGTTCATGCAAATGTTCAATCATACGGGTGACTCAAATGGTTTTGGCTATGGATCAAGTGTGCTGATGATATACTTTTTCCGAGTCAAATTTTTTCTCCCTTTATAAACGACCAACTCAGGTTATTTGTTCTTTTATCTGGTTCTTGTTTTCAAGACCATGTTTTGTGCGTGTTTGCTTGTGCGTTTTCCCACATGTGAATGTGTGTGAAGAAGAGTTCACTTGTTGTGAAGCACTTGAGGGTCCTAAGGCTATTTAGTGCTGTTAGTCCTTTCTTCCTCGTTTCTTCTGTTCGGAAACAATGTATATTTTGTTAGGAGCCAGTTCCATACACCTTTACCCAATTAATCAGTCTTGTCAGTTTGGGCTGCAAGTACTGGCTACTGTTTCAATGTCACAGCCAAGACAACTGACTCTCATCTCATCCACATATGTAAACCTTACCATAGGGGACAGAATTGTTCACTTGCCAAGAGTGTCTTGCTTTTTGCATTATCTTCCATCCATGTGTGCCATGCATGCCCACCTTCAAACAGCTGGGTGAGATGACGTTTGCCTGGTACCACGCATACCTATTCAATCAGCAGTGACCTCTCTTTGTACATCCACACTGTTACTTCAATTCAACACACTTGTGTGACAAATTTTGTATGCTTAAAAATGGATGTTCAGTGCAAACAGTCTGTTCATTTTCAAGTATTATTAGTTTTATTTTACAGGTTTTCCTCCAACATGAGCTATGGGATTATTTTTCTGTAAAAATATGTCTTATTAACTGTCTTATTCTATTAAGATGCTTATGTAAACTTGAAACTTTAAATCATCTGGCCATTTTCCCAAAAATAATTTATGTTTCGCGGTACCTCGGTAGCTACAGACTCAAGGTATGATCGACTGTACTCGGATGACTAGGCGCAAGTTGATGTTAACGGTGACACTAGATGATAGCGGACAAGCCCCAGTCCCCAGCTAGAGTCGCACCCCAAACTTACTGACGGAGGAAGAGAGGACACGAGTCCTTCGGAAAAAGAGCTTTTACTGTCTCAGTCCGAAGACACAAAATGGACACAACTCGATTGTATTTATATATTAGGAATGACCTCGACCAATCAAATGCGGAGTAGCATACTTAAGCGTCCATCAGCCAATGAGAAGTGAGCTTTATTGATAGGCGGTCTTTTCGGCCGGGAAAGCAACATGGCGGAACCGGCGTGAAAAACTCGAAACTCAAACCTTAGAAAAAGCAAACCCTTGATTCCACTATCTTTAAGAGCTCTATCCATCTCTTTCTTGAAAGTATCCAGAGAGTTGGCCTCTACTGCTTTTTGGGGCAGAGCATTCTGTATATCCACCACTCTCTGGGTGAAGAAGTTTTTCCTCAACTCTGTTCTAAATGGTCTACCCCTTATTTTTAAACTGTGTCCTCTGGTTCTGGACTCACCCATCTGCGGAAATATGCTTCCTGCCTCCAGAGTGTCCAATCCCTTAATAATCTTATACATCTCAATTAGATCCCCTCTCATCCTTCTAAACTCCAGTGTATACAAGCCCAGTCGCTCCAATCTTTCGACATATGATAGTCCTGCCGTTCCGGGAATTAACTTCGTGAACCTATGCTGCACTCCCTCAATAGCCAGAATGTCCCTCCTCAAATTTGGAGACCAAAACTGCACACAGTACTCCAGGTGCAGTCTCACCAGGGCCCTGTCCAGCTGCAGAAGGACCTCTTTGCTCCTATACTCAATTCCTCTTGTTATGAAGGCCAGCATGCTATTAGCTTTCTTCACTGCCTGCTGTACCTGCATGCTTGCTTGCATTGACTGATGTACAAGAACACCTAGATCTCGTTGTATTTCCCCTTTACCTAACCTGACTCCATTGAGATAATAATCTGCCTTCCTTTTCTTGCCACCAAAGTGGATAACCACACATTTATCCACATTAAATTGCATCTGCCATGCATTCGTCCACTCACCTAGCCTGTCCAGGTCACCCTGTATTCTCATAACATCCTCCTCACATTTCACACTGCCACCCAGCTTTGTGTCATCAGCAAATTTGCTGATATTACTTTTAATGCCTTCGTCTGTATCAGTAATATACATTGTAAACAGCTGCGGTCCCAGCACCAAACCTTGTGGTACTCCACTGGTCACCGCTTGCCATTCCGAAAGGACCCCGTTTATCACTACTCTTTGCTTCCTGTCAGCCAGCCAATTTGCAATCCAACTCAGTATTTTGCCCCCAATGCCATGTGCCCTAATTTTGCTCACCAATCTCCTATGTGGGACTTTATCAAAGGCTTTCTGAAAGTCCAAGTACACTACACCCACTGGTTCTCCCTTGTCCATCTTCATAGATACGTCCTCAAAAAATTCCGGAAGATTAGTCAAGCACGATTTCCCCTTCGTAAATCCACGCTGACTCTGACCTATCCTGTTACTGCTATCCAAATGAGTCGTAATTTCATCTGTTATAATTGACTCCAGCATCTTTCCCACCACTGACAACAGGCTAACTGGTCTATAATTTCTTGTTTTCTCTCTCCCTCCTTCTTGAAAAGTGGGACAACATTAGCCACCCTCCAATCCGCAGGAACTGATCCTGAATCTATTTGGCGTGTGCAGTTTGAGAACGTAGTTTAAAAAGGCAATCTGGGACTTATAAATAGAGACAAAGTACAAAATCAGGGAAGTTTTGATTAACCTTTTAAAACACTCCTTGACTTCAACAGGAGTAAAATTTGGATATCAGAGGATGTGAAGACTTCAGACAGGGTGCAGAAAAAATTTACAAGTGTATTTCTGGGGAAGAAGGACTTTAATTATAGAAATAGATTCAAGAAATTTGGTTGCTTTCCAAATATGCAAGGAGCTTTAACAGTCTTGTTAGAGGCTATGTCAGCTTGACAGAATAGGTAGAAACTCTACCGAATGGTGGAAGTGACAAGAACCAGAGGACATTGATTTAAGACACATTGAGTATGGGAGTTGGGAGGTCATGTTGTGTCTGCACAGGACGGTGATTCAGCCACTTTTGAAATATGGCTTTCAATTCTGGTCTCCCACCTGTAGGAAAGATGTTGTGAAACTTGACAGGGTTCAGAAAAGATTTACAAGGAAGTTGCTGGGGTTGGAGGTTTGAGCTATGGAGAGAGGCTGAATAGGCTGGAGCTATTTTCCCTGGAGTGTTGGAGGCTGAGGGATGACGTGTAGAAGCTTATAAAATCAAGAGGGGCTTGGAAAAGTTGAACAGCGAAGGTCTTTTCTCCAGGATAGGGGAGACCAAATCTAGAGGGCATAGGTTTAAGTTGAGAGGGGAAAGATTTAAAAGGGACCTGAGAGGCAACTTGTTCAAGTAGAACATCGTGCATGTATGGAATGAGTTGCCAGAGGAAGTGGCGGAGGCTGGCCCAATTACAACATCTAGAAGGCATCTGAATGTGTACATGAATAGGAAGGGTTTAGAGGGGTATGGGCCAAATGCTGGCAAATGCGACTATATTAATTTAGGATATCTGGTTGGTTTGGACGAATTGGACCGAAGGGTTTGTTTCAATGCTGTACATCTCTATGATTCTATGAATGGGAAAAGAACTAATTGTAACTTGGAAGAGAAAAGCCTTCTTTATGCAACGTCTGGTTGGGACTTGGTGCTCACAGGGTGAGTGAGGGTTAGAGGTCAATATAATTCTCGCCTTCAGAAGGAAAGTGGATGAGCAGCTAAAGAGGAAATTTTCAGGGCTCCAGAGGAGTGGGGCTTGCTGACTCATTCTTGCAAAGCCACCATGGTCACAAAGGGCCAAATAACCTTTCTGTGGCAGCCTCCTGTTTTGTAACCATTCTATGATTTTAATGCCAATGCAAGTATTTGCTGTAAATGATGTTTACTACTGCAGTAACAACTTTTACTTGTATATTGTTTTCATATATGGCCACAAGCTTGGTCAAAGAGGAAGGTAAGTTGGAGCGGTTGTGAAAGTTAAGGAGGCAATTTCAGAGCTAATGAGACATTAGAAAGTGTAGTTGCCTACAAATAGAGCAGTTTAGATCAGAGATGCTTGAAAGACCAGAAGTAGATGACGACAGATAGCGCAGAGGACTGAAGGAGATTATAGAAACAGGGAGAATTGGGACAACTGAGTGATTTGAAATAAAGGACAAGAATTTTTGAATATAGACATTGCGAGATTGTGAACCAGCGTAGGTCAGCAAGCACAGAGGTAGCCAACAAATTAAATTTGATGCCACTTAAGACACAGACAGCAGATTATTGGTTGACTTCAAATTTTTAGAGAATAGAATGTGGGAATTCAGCAGGAGAATGTTGACATGGTCAACATAGGAAGTAACAGAAGCAAGTATGTGGATGGATGAATAAAGCTGTAGTCACACTTAAGATGCTTGGCACTATGCAGGGTAAAGCAATTTGCTTGATTTTTTTCCCATCCCATTCACCACTTAAACATCATTACCTTTGCCAATGGCGCACCGATGTGGCAGAGTTTACTATGTACAAGATGCACCGTAACAACTTAACAAACCTCCTTCAACATCTCCTTCCAAACTCTTAACTTTCGTCACCTGAGTGCAGTGGTGGACAACGTTTTTGCTTGGGGCGAAGAGGGCACATTTCAATGGATTTTGTTCACTAGGAGGCACAATGACAAACATGAATTTCATCAAAAAATACAAGTAGTTCTACTATACCGCGATAGTTTGTGTTCTTATGTAACCTTGTGCTATAGAAAATTGCTGTAGAAAATCATGTTCGGGGGAAATGGCTATAGAATATCACTATACCTGTTCAGCACAAAGTTTGCATTATCCAAACAGCGTCCATTATTCATCACTTGTGTTCCAGCCAATTTGTGTTAATGAAACACAAGTTATAGCAGAACTACCTGTAATTCAAAAACAATAAATTTAGAACTTAAATGAGTAATTAGTAGAAATGACCTTAAATTTTGCTGCTTAGCACTTTTAAATAACTCCAAATGTTGCATTTTTGGTTAAGGAGCAGAACAAGAGATGAGAAAAAGGATCATCCCGACTTCATGATCATCAAGGAAAGAACAGTGATTGAGGCCAAGCGACATTGTTTGGTGTAACTAATACTGATTGCCTTGGGTAGGGTACATTCCAATCCGGTTTCATTGGAACTAGCATGAAAGTGTGGGTCAGTCTCAGGTTTCCTCCTTTTGAAGCCTGTTTTCCTGTCACCCTTACTGCCACTTACCTCTTTTCCACTACCCCTCACCCCTTCCCCTCTCATTCTTACTCCTTCCTCCATCTCTATACCAGTCACCGTTTCTCCCCCACCCCCCCAATTACCCAGTCATTCTCTGTATGCCTTTAACTTCAAGAAAATAATCCATGGGGATTTGATGATTTTTTGACGCACAGTCCTAAAGAACAGTGCTGTTTTAAAAAGAGAGCTAGTCTTGCCTGTGAAATGAACACCCGTGCACAGAAAAACTACTTCCAGAAGTTTTTGAAAATGCATTGTAACCCCAGCTCTGTATAGGCCTCAGAGATGGCCATCTACTGCAAGAAGCTCAATAAACACTGCCTGGATGGCTCCGTGCTGGGGGAGTACCTGGGACCAGTCCTTATCAGTGGCTTAATGGAGCCTGGACCAGGAGCTCCCCAGCACCTTATCTGTATGGCAAGAGCCTGGGCCCTTTCCTATGTCCCAGTCAGAAACACTTCCTACCAATTTTCTCCTCAGTTTTCAATGGCATTGGTGGCTACCCGGATTAGCTGTTCCTGACCAGCCCTGGTTGCTGTGTCCATACATCCGAGATAAGAAATAACCCTTGGCAATAATTGCTAGTATATGGTATTAAATTTCTCCTATTAGAAGAGAAGAGGGGCTGGCAGAACTGTATCCATCACAACCTGTCCCTGAATGGCATTTTGAAGGCGCCCAAGGAGGAGGTCAATCTAGGTGAGAATTCTCCTCCCCAGTCCTACCATGTGGAAATGGGCCCTTCGGCCCAACAAGTCCACACCAACCCTCGGCATATCCCACCCAGACCCATCCCCGTATAACGCATCTAATCTACACATCCCTGAATACTACAGGCAATTTAGCATTGCCAATTCAACCAGCTTGCACATCTTTGGACTGTGGGAGGAAACTGGAGCACCCGGGGGAAATCCATGCGGACATGGGGAGAATGTGCAAACTCCACACCACTCCTGGTGCTGTGAGGCAGCAGTGCTAACCATGGAGCCACCGTGCTGCCCTGATTATCCCAGGATGAAATTATTCTCCATTTAGAGAGGCAAGATTCATCAAGATAGAGTCAGCGTGACTTTGTCAGAGGAAAGTCATGCCAAACAAATCGAGTGGAGTTTTTCTGAGAAGATGACCAAGTGTTTGGATGTAACTTATTTGGATTTCAGCAAGCCCTTTCACGGGCCCACATGGAAAACTGATATAAGAATGGTAACTTGGCAAGATGAATCCTAAATTAGATTAGTGACAGGTGACAGAGGTTGGTAATAGAAACTGGGTTGTATTACTCAAGCCCGGTGTGTCGTGGGTACCACAGAGATCAGTGCTGGGCTCCTTTTTGATTGTAATATTCACAAATGATATAGATGAGAATGTGGGAGGGATGATAAGTAAGTGTGTAGATGACACAAAGATTGGCTGTGTTGTCGAGGAGGAAGGTGTTTGATTACAGGAAGTTCTAAAAGGATTGATAAGAATGGCAGATCAATGGCAGATGGGATTTAACCCCAGTAAACATGAGGTAATGCACTTTGGAAGAAGGAACAAGAAAAGGTCATACTCAATGAATGCCAAGACACTAGGAAGGTCAGAGGAACAAAGGGATCTTATGGTGCTTGTCCGTAGATCCCTGAAGGTGGCAGGACCGGTTAGTAGGGCAGTTAAGAAGGTATATGGATGCTTGCCTTCATTAGTTGTGTCACAGCTTATAAGACCAGAGATGTAATGTTGGAGCTGTATAGAACTTTGATTAGGCCACATCTGGAATACTTTGGGCAATTCTGGTCGTCACACTGTAGGAACAATGTGATTGCACGGGGAGGGATGCGTAGGAGATTCACGAGGATGTTGCCTGGGATGGAGCGCCTCATCTATGAGGAAAGGCTAGCTAAGTCCAAGTTGTTTTCTGTGGAGCAGAGAAGGTTGACAAAGAGGGCATGGAGAGGAAAGGCAGGAGGTTTAGAGGAGAGAGAGAGAGAGAGATAATGGGAACTGCAGATGCTGGAGATTCCAAGATAATAAAATGTGAGGCTGGATGAACACAGCAGGCCAAGCAGCATCTCAGGAGCACAAAAGCTGACGTTTCGGGTCTAGACCCTTCATCAGAGAGGGGGATGGGGGGAGGGAACTGGAATAAATAGGGAGAGAGGGGGAGGCGGACCGAAGATGGAGAGTAAAGAAGATAGGTGGAGAGGGTGGAGGTAGGGAGGGGATAGGTCAGTCCAGGGAAGACGGACAGGTCAAGGAGGTGGGATGAGGTTAGTAGGTAGCGGGGGGTGCGGCTTGGGGTGGGAGGAAGGGATGGGTGAGAGGAAGAACCGGTTAGGGAGGCAGAGACAGGTTGGACTGGTTTTGGGATGCAGTGGGTGGGGGGGGAAGAGCTGGGCTGGTTGTGTGGTGCAGTGGGGGGAGGGGATGAACTGGGCTGGTTTAGGGATGCAGTAGGGGAAGGGGAGATTTTGAAACTGGTGAAGTCCACATTGATACCATATGGCTGCAGGGTTCCCAGGCGGAATATGAGTTGCTGTTCCTGCAACCTTCGGGTGGCATCATTGTGGCAGTGCAGGAGGCCCATGATGGACATGTCATCAAGAGAATGGGAGGGGGAGTGGAAATGGTTTGCGACTGGGAGGTGCAGTTGTTTGTTGCGAACTGAGCGGAGGTGTTCTGCAAAGCGGTCCCCAAGCCTCCGCTTGGTTTCCCCAATGTAGAGGAAGCCGCACCGGGTACAGTGGATGCAGTATACCACATTGGCAGATGTGCAGGTGAACCTCTGCTTAATGTGGAATGTCATCTTGGGGCCTGGGATGGGGGTGAGGGAGGAGGTGTGGGGACAAGTGTAGCATTTCCTGCGGTTGCAGGGGAAGGTGCCGGGTGTGGTGGGGTTGGAGGGCAGTGTGGAGCGAACAAGGGAGTCACGGAGAGAGTGGTCTCTCCGGAAAGCAGACAGGGGAGGGGATGGAAAAATGTCTTGGGTGGTGGGGTCGGATTGTAAATGGCGGAAGTGTCGGAGGATAATGCGTTGTATCCGGAGGTTGGTAGGGTGGTGTGTGAGAACGAGGGGGATCCTCTTGGGGCGGTTGTGGCGGGGGCGGGGTGTGAGGGATGTATCGCGGGAAATGCGGGAGACGCGGTCAAGGGCGTTCTCAATCACCGTGGGGGGAAAGTTAAGGACCGCAACTTTCCCCCCACGGTGATTGAGAACGCCCTTGACCGCGTCTCCCGCATTTCCCGCGACACATCCCTCACACCCCGCCCCCGCCACAACCGCCCCAAGAGGATCCCCCTCGTTCTCACACACCACCCTACCAACCTCCGGATACAACGCATTATCCTCCGACACTTCCGCCATTTACAATCCGACCCCACCACCCAAGACATTTTTCCATCCCCTCCCCTGTCTGCTTTCCGGAGAGACCACTCTCTCCGTGACTCCCTTGTTCGCTCCACACTGCCCTCCAACCCCACCACACCCGGCACCTTCCCCTGCAACCGCAGGAAATGCTACACTTGTCCCCACACCTCCTCCCTCACCCCCATCCCAGGCCCCAAGATGACATTCCACATTAAGCAGAGGTTCACCTGCACATCTGCCAATGTGGTATACTGCATCCACTGTACCCGGTGCGGCTTCCTCTACATTGGGGAAACCAAGCGGAGGCTTGGGGACCGCTTTGCAGAACACCTCCGCTCAGTTCGCAACAAACAACTGCACCTCCCAGTCGCAAACCATTTCCACTCCCCCTCCCATTCTCTTGATGACATGTCCATCATGGGCCTCCTGCACTGCCACAATGATGCCACCCGAAGGTTGCAGGAACAGCAACTCATATTCCGCCTGGGAACCCTGCAGCCATATGGTATCAATGTGGACTTCACCAGTTTCAAAATCTCCCCTTCCCCTACTGCATCCCTAAACCAGCCCAGTTCATCCCCTCCCCCCACTGCACCACACAACCAGCCCAGCTCTTTCCCCCCACCCACTGCATCCCAAAACCAGTCCAACCTGTCTCTGCCTCCCTAACCGGTTCTTCCTCTCACCCATCCCTTCCGCCCACCCCAAGCCGCACCCCCCGCTACCTACTAACCTCATCCCACCTCCTTGACCTGTCTGTCTTCCCTGGACTGACCTATCCCCTCCCTACCTCCCCACCTACACCCTCTCCACCTATCTTCTTTACTCTCCATCTTCGGTCCGCCTCCCCCTCTCTCCCTATTTATTCCAGTTCCCTCCCCCCATCCCCCTCTCTGATGAAGGGTCTAGGCCCGAAACGTCAGGTTTAGAGGAGAATGTTTTCACCTACTGGTTGGTGGAAATCTGGAATGCACTGCCTGGGAGGATAGTAGGGAAACCTCACAACCTTTTAAAAAGTATTTGGATATGCATTTGAAGCGTCGTAATGTTCAAGGCCAAGGGCCTGATGTGGGAAAGTGAGTGTCATGTAGGTAATAGTATATTTTTGGTGATATGGACTCTCTGGGCCAAAGTGTCTAGTCTGTACTGTATGATTCTATTCCAGGAAAGAAATAAGCACGGATGTAATTTTCAGCAGCAGATGAGCTGAAACTAGCAAAATCAGGCAATGTTATTAAAATATGTTGTCTGTCTTATGGCGCATACGGAATAAAAACAAAGTTGCTGGAAAAGCTCAGCAGGTCTGGCAGCATCTGTGGAGGAGAAAACAGAGTTAACGTTTCTGGTCCGGTGACCCTTCCTCACTACTGATGGTGGCTGGGAAAACGTCAGTTTGTATGCAGAAAATGGGGAGGTGAGCGCGGTAGGGAGTAAACGATAAGATAGAGCCCAAAGAGAGAGAAAGACAGTTGGACAGACAAAGGAGTTGCTATGATCAGGCTGGGAGGGTGAATAGTTGTTGATGGGGACTGTTGAGGACTAACAACAGGGGGTGTGTAGTGGCACGCTATGTGGTAACAAGGCCTGGTGTGTGTGGTGTCGGAGGCTGAGACACGAGAGAGTTTAGGCTCCCTTTTGGAGGCTCCCTTGTCGAAGTTGGCCTCATCTGAACATATGCGACGGAGACGGAGGAGCTGAGAAAATGCGATGGAGTCTTTACAGGAGTGTGAGGATGTATAGTCCAGGTAGCTGCAGGAGTCAGTGAGTTACAGACAGACATGTTCAGATGATGCCAACTTCGACAAGGGAGCCTCCGAAATGTCCACATTCCTTCTCAACCGAGGATTCCCCAGCTCCGTTGTCAACAGGGCCCTCAATCTGACCCTTCTCCTGCACTTCTGCCCTCACTCCTTCTCTTCTCTCCCGCAATAGCGATAGGCTTCCCCTTATCCTCACCTACCATCCCACCAGCATTCACATCCAGAAGATCATGCGATGCCATTTCCGCCACCTCCAGCAAGATGCCACCACCAGACATGTATTCTCCCTTCCCTTGTCCGTTTTCCACAGAGACCGTTTCCTCCAGGACACCCTGGTCCACACTTCCTATACCCCCAACACCTCCCGACAGCCCTATGGCCCCTTGCCCTGTAACCAGCGAAGGTGCGACACCTGCCCATTTACCTCCTCCCTCCCCAGTATCCAAGGACCCAAACATACCTTCCAGGTGAAGCAACACTTCACCTGTACTTCCCTTTGCTGCTCACAATGTGGTCCCCTCTACCTTGGGGAAATGAAGCATAGACTTGGCGACTGCTTCGCAGAATATCTACGTTCTGGTCGCAAAAAAGATCCTGAACTACCTGTTGCCTGCCACTTCAATGCACCACCCTGCTCTCTGGCCAACATTTCTGTCTCCGGCTTGCTACAGTGTTCCAGTGAAGCCGAACACAAGCTGGAGGAACAACACCTCATTTTCCACTTGGGGACCCTGCAGCCCTCCGAACTTCATATCGAGTTCAATAATTTAACGGCCTAAACTCTCCCATGTCCCAGCCCCCGACACCACACATCAGGCCTTGTTACCACATAACCTGCCACTATACGCCGGCTGTTGTTAGTCGCTAACAGTCCCCATCAACAACTATTCACCCTCCCAGCCCTGATCGTTGGCAACTCCTTTGTCTGTCCAACTGTCTTTCTCTCTCTTTGGGCTCTCTCCTATCATTTACTCTGTATCCCACCCACCTCCCTATTTTCTGCATATAAACTGACGTTTTCCCAGCCACCATTAGTTCTGAGGAAGGGTCACTGGACCAGAAACGTTAACTCTGTTTTCTCCTCCACAGATGCTGCTAGACCTGCTGAGCTTTACCAGCAACTTCATTTTTGTTCCTGATTTACAGCATCTGCAGTTCTTTTGGTTTTTATATGGCATATGTGTATTGGTGAAAGCTCATCTCTGGGTCAAATATGACACCGAGGTTTTCCTTCAGGATAAGGCATCACAGTGGCAAAGGTTTCGTTTTTTTCTTTTCTCGTCTTGTCAAATTGATTTAATACTGAAGAAGATTGTACAAGGTAATGAGAGGCATGGATAGAGTCGATAGCCAGAGACTTTTCCCCAGGGCAGGATTGACTGCCACGAGGGGTCATCATTTTAAGGTGTTAGGAGGAAGGTATAGAGGAGACGTCAGAGGGAGGTTCTTCACCCAGAGAGTTGTGAGTGCGTGGAATACTTTGCCAGTGGTAGTCGTGGAAGCGGAGTCATTAGTGACATTTAAGCGACTGCTGGACATGCACATGGACAGCAGTGAATTGAGGGGAATGTAGGTTAGGTTATTTTATTTTTGGATTAGGATTATTCCACAGCACAAAATCGTGGACCGAAGGGCCTGTTCTGTGCTGTACTTTTCTATAAATGTTTCCAACCACTTTTGAAGGCAGCAATAAACTTTCTCTGAAGCAACAAATTATTTTTCTCTTCCTTCCCAGCCAAATTCTGGCTAAGTTCCCTTCTTTTTGAATGGTATCCTGATTTAAGAAAGAAAGCAGAGTGAAATCACCCAATTTTCATGTGTGAGAAGGCTAAACCTCTGTATTGAAGGAGTGGGGTGGGAAAAAAAAGAGTTTCAACCTTAAAGCTGTTTCCGTCCCTCTGTCATTATTTAGTTATCACTTAGTCTTGTTTGCCCTTGATATGGCCGTGTTCGTATCTGCAGTTACGGTTTGTAGTGGGAACTACACTTAGTGCAAAATGAACTTTCCCACAGGAAAGCCTTGAAAAGAATATCTGTTTAATTCATATAAACAGCGTTGTTTCTGTTGAAAATGTAATCTGTCTGTAACCTTCTGCTGGATGAATTCTTGATGAATTGAACTATATTCATTTTCCAGACTCTGTAGTTAAAATTGTTTATGGCCCAGTGAAGCTTGAACATATATGTCTGTAAATAACTTCACATGATGAGAATGTATTAAACTGCATTTATCTTGTTTTCACCAGTCCATTTTAAAATGTATTGCATAGTTCAGTCGATTTGCTGCTAACTCTCATTCATGAATTTAGTTGAATCTTGAACATTGACTTACATCAATTACATCAATCAAGGTATGCGATTTCCGAGCAGCTTTACAGTGTACTACTGAGGGAACAGCTGTAGGCTGCAATATTCAGTCTAGTGTTAACCTCAAAAATGAAGTAACTGGGCCTGTATTGATGACCAGATAAGATAAAATGTATAGGGTGCTATGTAATCATTGAGAGAAAGAAAGCCATACAATTTTACCACCTTTTGGGGAGGGGAAGCTATTGGTTAGTTTTCCAGATGCTGGTTTTAAATGAGCAACGCAAAGATTGAGGACAGTTTCAGCCTTGCCTATGACTCGACAGTTGGAAAGACTGCTTTGGCTAATTCGCACATTGGGTTGTCTGCTTGAGAAAGAACCATTCATATGAATGACTTCTGAAACCCTGGGTAACAAAGTACTTCTGAAGTGGAATCATTTTTCTAATATAGACAAGGGTGGCAGTTAATTTGAGTGCACCAACAGAAATCAATGAAAATAAATTGTTCCAATCTATTTTACTGGTGTTAGTTTAGGCATGAATGCTCAGATGTTTGTTGAGGGATAAATGTTCAACGGAACTCCTTGTTCTTCTTTAAATATTGCCTTGGGAACTGGCTGATGCCTTAAACATTTCACTTTTTACAGGCGAGCAGAAGGAGCAAACAGACTGGATTTGGATAAAGCAGTCTTGGAACATGGGGTATTAAGAACTACAATATCTTGGTAGCAAAAAGAGAACAATCCTTTAGGTTTTTTTTTGGTTCCCTTGGTCGTCCTATGTATTATTTTTGCTTTCATGTGTTCCAGCAGTGTTGTTTTTTATTCAGTCACGAGATAAGGGCAACATTTATTACCCATCCCTCGTGGGCAGATAGAAGTCAACCACGTTTGCTGTAGGGCTGAAGTCACATGTAGGCCAGACCAGGTAAGGATGGCAGTTTCCTTCCCTCAAGCACATTACAGAACCAGACGGGTTTTTCCTGACAATTGACAATGGATTCAGGGTCATCATTAGCTTCTTAATTCCGGACACTTTATTGAATTCAAATTCCTCCACCTCAATCGAATCCAGGTCTCCAGAACATTATCTGGGTCTCAGGATTAACAACCCAGTGATAATACCACGAGGCAATTGCCTCCCCCATAAAGTGTGCATTGTTTGAAGCTGTTCCCAGGATGACCTTACTTTGCTAACTTGGTGTGCCTGTTTAATGATCCATTTTGTCCTCAAACTCTCTGTACCATTATAAGTGATTTGATTTGCCCAAACTGAAGTCTGCTATGTTTCTGATTCAGTTTATTAATCTTCTGTTTAGGCACCTTTATTTGGCATGTTTTTCGTAATTGTGTGTAAGCACCTTAACTTACGTTCATGCCTTCTTGCTTTTTATGACTTCTTTTTAAAAGCTAGATCTGATATATTTTTCTGAACGTTCTACTTTGCACTCCACCTCATGTGGCTCCACCTCCCTAAAGCAATTTCTCAACAGCTGTCTTCCTTGTAATTCTTATGATTCCCATTATGTTTAAATGCATCTGGTTCTTTCAAATCTACTCTTTCTGTACGGAAAACATTTTCAGTTGCTAATCATCTTGGTACCAGTTTTTTTCATCTTTCTTTAAATAATTGTTTTCCTGCTAAACATGTGAAACATTACTTGTGATCTTTTGGGTAACAAACATCTAGACGAAATTGGCTAAATGCTATCCCTTCCCCATTTTCTTGATTGTAAATGCAACTAATCAAGTGAACAAGTACCAAGATTTGGGAAGAGTTTAGTTTGGAGAATTAAATGAAAACAGCTCCTGTTGGGAACAGTATTTTTACATTAGAAATCTTTGAGAGGCTTGTGGGCATTTTAGATGTCACAAGGTTCTTCAGCTCCATTGTTGATTTTTATTTTGCATCTCATATCTGAAACTGCCAGTCATCTCCACAACACTCTGGTTTCTTAGACCCAGAGAAATTTTTGATGAATTCCAGTTGTTTTAATCTTGGTGATTTACATACAGTGAGCACTTTGAATTTAGCAAAGGTTATTTGCTGATCAGAAATAATTAAACATTACAATACTTTACTGAATCCTGATAAAGATGCCCTCGGTATGTTCAAGATGTAATACATAAAGGACCACTTCTGATAAATAGCTCTTGTTTCAATGCAAAATCAACATAATTCCTTTGCTTCCAAGGTTTGGACAGCAACCCAATGGTCCAGTAGGTTTACCCATATTTAGCCAGTTTTTTTTCCTCTGTATGTTGGTTTAACATACTTGACAAAGATCATGCCCATGCGGTGTTTAATCACTAATACTTTTAAGTGGTGACTTTGCTAATGAAATTTAAGAGTCACATTTGAGCTCAATGCAGCCAAACTGACAGCACTCGCAATAGTTAGGGAAAACTTGCATCAACAGCCAAAGGTTTCAAGTGTTCTGTCAATCACAAATGCACAGTCTGTTGCCAAGGGTGATGTCCAATTTCCTGTAAGGTTAGTGCTTATGTCCAAAATAATTTTGGGTTCTTCCCACGAAAATACCTCTTCAGATCCGACATGACCTACCGTGACTGCTGTATGTACTTCACTGCATTGTTCTACTACTTCTCCATTTAAAGATGCAAATTATACCGTAAAATAGTTTCACAAGTGCCAACAACTCTTTGGTTACCCATCCAATGTCCAGTGGGCCCTTCTTCACAAGTTCAAGCAGTGACACTTGGGAGGTTGATTAACTCGGGAGGTTGTGGCAGAGTCTAATGCTCTTTTCATCTGATATATACTACATGGTATGTTTGACAATTCCTCCTGTCTCTCAAATAATTGTTCTGAGTTAGTTTTTAACCACTTGTAAGAGACACTGTTCGTCAATTAGCTCAACATTATTGCTTGGCTATCATGTTCAATAATGTGATTGCTGAAAATTTGAGGGAATTGATGATCAGTATGAGGTGGCAACTTAATTAGTTTTATGACATTAAGCACAAGCAAACATAATGACTTTGAAATGCAAACATCACACAAATAGAAAAGACCACCTTTTCAATTTTGAACTGAAGCCAATAGGTCATTTCTGTTGGCTATTTTAATGAAGTTGCAATGAGTCAAGTATGTATAATCTATGACTAAAGTTGTGACAGCATTTTCAGCCCAAGAAGGTTGCTCATGATAAGTCAGAGTTCCACACAAGCCAGACCTGTGCATGCTTGTCACATTTGTTGACTGTGTAACAACCAGGCAGTGTGGAATTTAGTGTGTGAAACCATGGGCAAGACCACAGTGATGTCTACACCTCGCTGGTGTCCTGCAGGAGTACGTGCGAATAAACATTTTTGACTTTAATGAAACCGATCTAATTTACATTCTTTTATTAGGTTGCTCAATAATGTTTAAAGATGAAGATAAAGATATAATGGCGGGAGGTGAAGTGAGGAATGTGCCACTGCTATGGTGTGGGCCACATGTATGGTACCAAAAAACTTGCTTTTAGGATAGACAAGTCCACGGAGCCACATTACTTTATGAATATCAAGACGCTACTCTTGCTATGTAAGGCTGACTAAACTGCTTGGATGACCTCCAGCATTTTTGAGGAGCAGGTCAAGTAACTGGACAAAGTTTAGCAGTGGAAGAAATGGAAGATTATCACCTGATGACCCTGAAGAGACGGTGAATGCCCATCCACTCACCCGAGTATTTCCCTAGGTGAAGCTGCAAAGGACGTAGAGCTGCTCCAGGATTTAACAGCGCTATGCAAAAACTTGCAAAACATGTTCAAAGGTGTTGTCGATAAGGCATACTCTTTCAAAGACAGTATGCTTCCGCAGGGACCATTGCCTCTGGGACACCCTGGTCTGTTCTTCTTTCACTCCCAAAATCTCCCTACAGCCTCATGGCACCTTCCTCTGCAACCGCCGAAGGTGTAATGCCTTCCAGGTGAAGTAGCACTTTACCTGTACTTTCCTCAATCTAATCTAATCTACTGCATTTGCTGCTCAGTGTGATCTCCTCTACATTGGGGAAATGAAGCGTAGATTGGGTGACTGCTTCACAGAACGTTTACGTTCTGCCCACAAGAAAGGATGCTGAGCTTCCAGTTGTCTGCCACTTTAACACACCACCCTGCTCCCTTGCCAACACCTCTGTCTCAGGTTTGCTGCAGTGTTTCGGCGAAGCTGAAGAACAGTACCTCTCCTTTTATAGAACTGCACAAAATCACTGAATTTACTGCCTTTTAAACCTGGCTTGACAGAATGCACGGGCCAGATTTCTGTACTTAAAAAGGATTACTGTTTGTTATGAATAGGGGACCCTGCAGCCCTCCGGAATCAATGATGAGTTCAATAATTTTAGAACCTGATCTCTCCTATGTCCTAGCCCCCTACCCCACACTCCAGGCCTTGTTATCACATAGTGAGTCATTGCACACTATCTATTGTTAGCCACTAACAGTCCCCATTAACAGCTATTCACCCTCCCAGCCAGATCGTTAGTCACTCCTTTGTCTGTCCAACTGTTCTTCTGTCCCTTTGGGTGCTATCTCCACCTATTGTTTACCCCTCATTCCCTCTCCCCACCCTGTCTTCTGCATATAAACCAACATTTTCCTAGCTACATCAGTTCTGAGGAAGCATCACCAGACCTGAAACATTAACTCTGATTTCTGTTCACAGATACTGCCAGACCTGAGCTTTTCCAGAAATGTCTGTTTTGGTTTGTGGTTATGGGAAAGAACTGTAACCTGAAGCGAGGGCATGATTTCAACAAGTTTGGTTGGCAACAAGTAGCTGGTTGGTCTATGAAATGGTGAGGAGTTAGCAATGGCAAAATTCCTCTCCTGCCAACAACTATCTGATTGGCTCCCAGATAGCTGAACAATTTATGGATTGTTATGCAAATATTTCATGAGAAGTTATTTGACCTCTGAAACAGAAGGAGCTATCTTTATCCTGTTCAACAGAAAGAACCTCAAGACTCAAGAAAGCTAGTTCATTTCCCCTTCGCTGCTGCTGTAGGCTGTAGCTTCTAACGAATAAGTCAGAGTCTTCGTAAATGTGGATCAGAGCTTGCCTCCTGCAAGCAAGCGAAAATACTTGGAAGAAGGAGGATCAAGGAGTAGCAGTCCTGACAAATCAAAAAGATCATTTTGGGGAACAGGGATGATTGAACTGCCTTCCCAGACTTTTCCTTTGTCTGTAACATCTAATGTATTTTTTTTTTCTGTCAGTCTGCATATGGAGCTCTTTACAAATTGATTGGAGCTCTTACTGGTAGAGTTAAATTTCAATTGTTTACTTGTATTAGGATCTATTTATTCGTAAACAAATAGTAATCCTTGTTAAGTACAGAAATCTGGTACATACATTCTGTCAAGTCAGATCTAAAAGGCAGTAAATTGGGTAATTTGTGTAGTTTTATAAAATCTTTAATTTTTATGAGAACTTTGGGAAGAGCAAGGCTTGATTTCTAGATACCCTGGTGGGGGGTAACACCAAGCAAAGCAATCACTTGTACCTATGGAAACGGTAAAAAAGAATGATATTGAATAGGTAACCTGGCATTGACCTAGGCACTGGAAGCAGCAATAGCATATCCATCTCTCTCAGCTGTGCAAAATCCTCCTTACTAAAGCCCTTAGGATTGTGCCAAAATCAGGAAAGCTGACTTACATTCTTGTCAAACAGTGACCTGACTCAATCATATTCACTACACCATACCATATTGCCAATGACCTGGACAACAACATTGCCAACTCTGGGTATCTTCTGTACCACCAGCAGGACAGAAGTGGTGGCACATGGTGCACATTCTTAAGTGACATTGATGCTTTGAATTTTCATAGCCTTAGGTCAAACATGAGCATGGAAATTGTAATGGAAAAAGCAGTGAGAACGTTATAGGCACAGAACGTACCCTGGGTGAGGAACTTAAATGCTGACCTCCAACAGTGGGTTGGTAGTATCCCAACTGACCGGGTTTACTGAGTCCTGAGGAAATTTCTGCTCAACTGGGTCCTCAGGCTGTTTCTGATAGAGTTGGTTCGGATGATCACATTAAAACCAACACATCAATCGTTTCACTAGCCATGTTTTTTAAGACCCCAAGGTAATGCCCTGGAGAATCCAGGGACTTGTCAACCTGAAGCTCCAATAACCTTATGACTTCACTGATTAACGCTGGATGAACACAGCAGGCCAAGCAGTATCTCAGGAGCACAAAAGCTGACGTTTCAGGCTCCTGAGATGCTCCTGCTGTGTTCATCCAGCTTCACACTTTGTTATCTTGGATTTTCCAGCATCTGCAGTTCCCATTATCTCTGACTTCACTGACTGTACTTTTCTTCAGTTCCTCCCTTCCTTTTGCTCGCTGATTTGTAGATGTTTCTGTGATGTTATTTGTATCCATTATAGTGAAGACTGATTGCAAAATACCTGTCCAAATAATCTTCTTTCTTCCCATTCAGAATTCACCAAATCCACTTTCTATAGGATCAAGACTTGCCCTGTTAACATTTCTTTTTATGAAATATATATACAATCTGCTACTATCTGTTTTGATACTCCCAGGTAGCTTTGACTCCATGCTCTAGCTTTCTCATCTTTATTAATCTTTTAGTCAGTCTGTGCTTTTCTTTTATATTCTGTTCAATTTTCTGACCTGCTGCCCATTGTATATAATTATATGCATTTTTAAAAAAAAAAGTACCACTTTCTCACGTTTTTAGTTCACCGTGGATTATTAGAATATATCTGTTATGTGTATTCTGATATATCCCCTTCAACCTCTGCCACTACATCTCTGGTGATCCATCCCTTAATCCAATTTAGCAGTTCACTTTAGCTAGGGTTCTTCCCTTGTACTTATTCTTATTTATGTTTCAAAATGTTAATCTTGGATTGACATCTTTTATATTTTCCACTTCTACTGTTGCACGTTATTCAAAATTATTTTAATCTCGAAATTTTAGTTCTTGCAAACAAAGTTATATTCTATCAACAATGTGTATGCACAGATTGTCCTCAGTATTGTGTACATAAAAAAGCTAATAAGTTGAAGTTTTAATTTATTTTGGAAAACTTTTACTTGTATTTAGAAAAATGTTCAACTTTTTTTAACAGTAGCTCTCAACATTTGATTTTGTAGAATCTTAAGAAATACATATTGCAGATAATTGTCTAATTTATACCTTGGTTTTATTAAGCATAATGTTAAGCAGCGTATTTACTGCTCCCAGCATGAAACTTGGATATATTTCACATGTAAGAATGCCCTTATTCTTGAATTTCGATTATTTGATAACTATAATCATCATATTGCAGGAAGGAAATATGCCTAATATTTGGCATAAAATATACCGAAGGGAAAAGAGCCAGTTTTTTCCATTAGCTAAGCTTAAGGTTTGAACTACTGACCCAACAGTTTGTTCCCCTCCATAAAGAACACAAGCAAGGCTTTTTCAAATCTGTGCAGATGTTAGGCGTTCAACAATGCGTTGTACAGTCACTATCTTAAAAGTGTGAATGAACTAATGCTAGACATGGCAAGTCTTATGTGAGCTTTTGTCTCTTGAGGAATAATCTTGAAGTGAATAATCCCGAAGCAGAAAAAGACATCTCCATCTGCTCAGAAGAGATTTGAGCATTATTCAAAGTTTTAGAACCAATAAACTCTGCTTTTTCCTTAAAAAAATGTTTTAACTAGCCTTTTAAGTTATTTTACACACTTTGGGTATAGTGTAAATTGCCACACTTGGGCCGAATGTCATTCTGTTCGCATAATTCCTGTGGACAGAAAAGTACGTTGAACGCTATCACTAATGAAATCCTCATTTAAAAAGAGGTTACTCTTTTCTGTTTTATTGCTTTTTAAAAAAAGCTAGAAGATGCACAGTAGTCAGAACAAAAACTAGTTAACTGTGTTTCAGTCATGATCTGTTTTTCAGCTTTACAGTGAATCAGTTCCCCGTTTGACTGTAATTTCTTCTGGTCAGATTCCCATTGTAATATATTATTATCAAAGTGTTCACAAGTTCACCAAAAGAATGCTATTGTTTGGTAAAGAGCAGGACCGTTCCATGGACTCTACCTCAATTGAAGGGCATCACATCTTTTCCTTTGTTGGGACAAAAACTGAAATGAAAGTTGGACTTCTCTTAACTTAAAACACAATGAGATTTTTGCACCTTGAAATGTTATGTATTTTTGGCTGTGCAAGACAGTTTTGCTTTTCAAAGCAGCAGGGTGGGTACTTTGACACAGACTGGCACCATGAGTTTTTGAATTAAGAAAATTCTGCCCAATGACAAACATCCAATTGGTTGAACTGCACTTTCGTGCAAATCTGTAAATGCAGAATCTGCCGACATCCAGAATCTGCAAACTGAAAACCTCCCTCTCTCCCTGTCACACTCCATGCGGGTGAAAACACAGAAACTCCAAAAGATCATAAGAGATGGAGTTCTAGCAAAAAAGTGCGAGGTCCACTGGATCAGCTATCAAAGTGAAGAATGATGGTTGCTTTATCGACAGCATCACATAAACGTTGCTGAAATAAAAAGGAATTGAGTGACTGTTAACCCACTGTTGAAATCTGGACTTTTGACTTGTAGAATTTTATTTTCCCTATTTTTTTTCCAACCCTATGTCTGTGTCAAACTCTCTCTCTTTCATTTTTGGTTGTGAATGTGTGTACACTTACTTAGGTTTTCTGAAGGAACACAGCTTTCGCAGATTAGGAATCCTTTCTTTTCTCTGCCATTTGTTGAAGCTGTGTGTTACAATAAATTATGTCAACATTTTGGGGTTAACAACATTTTTTTCTTTGTCAAAATAGCAGGATTTTCATAATTTGCTTTGTCATTTAGATGTATCAAATAATGTGTGTGCCAGAATACAAGCAAGAGAAAAAAAGAATCATGAGGGATACAGAAAGAAGGATTCACGTTATTATAGCTTATTTTCTGATACCCAAAATGCTTTAGAGTGCCCAAAATGTTTGATGGCAAATGAAGTACTTTTGAAGTGCAATCAGTGTTGAAAATATAGCTCATTGTACACAAATTATCAAGAACAATTATAATATAAATGACTTTCATAATCTATTAGTGATCTTGCTTAAAGGAAAACATTGACCAAGTCATGGGGGAGCTCTCCTGGTGATCTTTAAATATTTTCTAATCAACCTGTTTCTCGCATGTAAGTGCTGTTTGTTGGCAGCCTGTCCTACTTTGCTGGCAAGTGAACATGGACTGATAGGGCAGTGACTGGCCAGATTTGATTTATTCTGTTTCTTTGTGGACAGACCATACCTGGGCAGTTTGCATGTAGCTGCTGGACCAACTTAGAAGCACAGCGTGTTCTGGAGCGTCACAGTTTGAATGATTTTAGAGCAAATGAACTTTGCTATGTCTCATATTCTCAACTATTTCTTGATATTGTGAGTTGAATGGGCTTAAATTGAAGATGAGCACCTGTTTTGGTAGGGACCCCAGGAGGAGGCTATGATGGATCACCCACTCACCACTTGTGTTTAAACATGGTTACAAAAGCTGTAGCCCTGTGTACAGGTTGGGGCTCCACCCTTAACTGAATATGTGGTTTTTGCGCAGGCTCCATTTGAATTGAATTGAATTGAATTAGCTTTATTGTCACATGTACTCAGATGAGTACAGTGAAAAATTTACAAGTTGCCACTTAGGGTGTTATTTTAGGTACAGGTACCTAGGTAAAGATTCTTCAGTACAAGTTCTTAGGAAAAAAATTAGAAAAATAAAGAAATAAAAAGTCCACTGTTACAATCGTAGGAATAAATTAGAAAATAGAGAAATAAAAAGTTCAGAATAACTGTCCTTCTAATTGGCGTCTGGAGCCTGGTCTGCAATGGGCCTTAACTCCAGACTGCGCTGGGATTCATTTCGAAGCTGTCGAGGCCAGGAGACTGCTGTGGAATCACCTCGAGGCTGGAAGTCCATGCTGAGACCACACCAGGTTGAGAGACCCTCAAGCCAGGCCAGGACACTGCCATGTCAGGCTGAGAGGACCGCTTCCTGGTACCATACTGAGGTCAGGAGTCCGAATTTGTGCTGAGGCCTGGAGTCCAGGACATGCCAAGAAGAAAGAAGAGAGCCAAAAAAATGCGAGAGAAGAAAAGAAGAAAAAGAAAAACAAAGAAATGGACAAAGGGGATGCGCTCTGGCTGACGCGTCCTGCTGTGCTGCCATCTTGGAAAGTGAACATAGAACATAGAACAGTACAGCACAGAACAGGCCCTTCAGCCCACAATGTTGTGCCGACCATTGATCCTCATGTATGCACCCTCAAATTTCTGTGACCATATACATGTCCAGCAGTCTCTTAAATGACCCCAATGACCTTGCTTCCACAACTGCTGCTGGCAACGCATTCCATGCTCTCACAACTCTCTGCGTAAAGAACCTGCCTCTGACATCCCCTCTATACTTTCCACCGACCAGCTTAAAACTATGACCCCTCGTGCTAGCCATTTCTGCCCTGGGAAATAGTCTCTGGCTATCGACTCTATCTATGCCTCTCATTATCTTGTATACCTCAATTAGGTCCCCTCTCCTCCTCCTTTTCTCCAATGAAAAGAGACCGAGCTCAGTCAACCTCTCTTTATAAGATAAGCCCTCCAGTCCAGGCAGCATCCTGGTAAACCTCCTCTGAACCCTCTCCAAAGCATCCACATCTTTCCTATAATAGGGCGCCCAGAACTGGACGCAGTATTCCAAGTGCGGTCCAACCAAAGTTTTATAGAGCTGCAACAAGATCTCACGACTCTTAAACTCAATCCCCCTGTTAATGAAAGCCAAAACACCATCTGCTTTCTTAACAACCCTGTCCACTTGAGTGGCCATTTTAAGGGATCTATGTATCTGCACACCAAGATCCCTCTGTTCCTCCACGCTGCCAAGAATCCTATCCTTAATCCTGTACTCAGCTTTCAAATTCGACCTTCCAAAATGCATCACCTCGCATTTATCCAGGTTGAACTCCATCTGCCACCTCTCAGCCCATCTCTGCATCCTGTCAATGTCCCGCTGCAGCCTACAACAGCCCTCTACACTGTCAACGACACCTCCGACCTTTGTGTCGTCTGCAAACTTGCTGACCCATCCTTCAATTCCCTCGTCCAAGTCATTAATAAAAATTACAAACAGTAGAGGCCCAAGGACAGAGCCCTGTGGAACTCCACTCACCACTGACTTCCAGGCAGAATATTTTCCTTCTACTACCACTCGCTGTCTTCTGTTGGCCAGCCAATTCTGTATCCAAGCAGCTAAGTTCCCCTGTATCCCATTCCTCCTGACCTTCTGAATGAGCCTACCATGGGGAACCTTATCAAATGCCTTACTGAAGTCCATATACACCACATCCACAGCTCGACCCTCATCGACTTTTCTAGTCACATCCTCAAAAAACTCTAAGGTTTGTAAGGCATGACCTACCCCTCACAAAGCCGTGTTGACTGTATTTGATCAAGCCATGCTCTTCCAGATGGTCATAAATCTTATCCCTCAGAATCCTTTCTAACACCTTGCAGACGACAGATTTCCCTGCCGGGGATTTCCCTATTTCTTTTCTTGAAGAGAGGAATTACATTTGCCTCTCTCCAGTCCTCAGGTACGACTCCAGTGGAGAGCGAGGATGCAAAGATCTTCGCAAGTGGCGAAGCAATTGCATTTCTCGCTTCCCAAAGCAGCCGAGGACAAATCTGGTCCGGGCCTGGCGACTTGTCAATCTTAATGTTTGACAAAATTTTCAGCACATCAGCTTCCTCTATCTCTATCCATTCCAGCATGTGGTTGTTTAATTGTCTACCACCATTCATAATTGTACGTAGCAGGACTGCAGAGCTATGATTTGATTTGTTAGTTGTGAGATCATTTTAGATCTGCCATGAAAGGATTCAAGCTCATATCTGCAGAGCATTAGTCTGAGTTTCTGGATTATTAACCCAGTAAAATTGTCATCATGTTATCATTGAAGCTAACATAATTGTTGATCTTATAATCACTTGTGTTGCCTGCCTTTGGTGATGGACTCTATGTTACTTCATATTGTGTCAAGGCAGCCAATTTTTGTTGCCTAATGCATGCTACACAAGTTGGTCATCAAATCCTTTGTGATTGAGGAAGTTTCAGAGTTTTGTACTTGTATATTGACTAATAATGTACAGTGAATTGCACAAATATTGGACTAACCCAGATTGTAACTGACATTCAGCACCAGGCATGGCTTTCCAAAGTGGAAATGGATTGAAGCAAGTGACATAGTGTCCCGAGAATGGAAAAACAATTAACGCTGTGGAGGATAACTTACATGGATGTACTGTGCCAAATCAAACTTCAGCTCTTTGATCTGCAACCAATCATAACAGTAATTATTGTATTTTACATTTGGGAGCTGGAAAAAATTTCACTTCAATAGAAGTCTTCAGATTCCTTATGAAATAAAGTATATTTGTAAAGCTTCAGTTCTTGATTTTTTTTCGACTAATGTTTGCATTCCCTTGAGGCTAAGTAAGAATAGCATGGTTTGGTGTTCAAAATACTTTTAACTTGCACATGAATTAGGGTCAAGATTGGATGAAGGTAGACATGGATAAAACCACTAATCTGGGATTTGCCGTTTCAAGAGCTCCAGTAGTTATTTGGTTTTTGTGAAAAGAATGTGCTTTTTGTATTCTTCACTCGTGTAGAATATTGTTCAACTTAAATGCTGAGTTGGTTTATTTTAATTTAGTTAATTTGGATTGGAGAGAGTTGCCAGTTATGCGCGTCGTTTGATCTCATTTCTGTTTAGTATCTTCACTTGTTGATGGCAACAGATTAGGTGGTTGCTGTTTGGAGAAAGCACAAACTTGAACTCCAGTTTTTTAAATTTCTGTTACTTTGGATCATAATTTTATCTGATGTGTTAGCTCTGTGAATAGCATTGTTTTCTATTGATTGAGTTGGTGAACGTACAAAGTGGAAAATTGCTTCAAATTTGGCTTAAATTGTCTTTGTCGTTTGTTTGAAGGGAAAACCCAAATTTGTTGAGAGTTTTCAACTTTTTCTTTGAACACTTAGACTCAGGCAAGGCTCAACATAAAGTTCCTGAGATAAATTGACTGATGTAAAATCTATTGGCTAATTTTTGCCACTGTTCATGTCAGACTCGGCGCAGAGCTGTCTGAAAATTTGTAACACGTTCATATTTCTGAAGTACTTTTCCAACAGTATTTTTCTTTTCTGGACAGGATGCAAGGGAAAGCCGGTTGTCTGATTGATCATCTTTATTTCCTATCCTGTTGCTGTGTTTTAGGCTGTCTAAAATCTGCGTTCATTGCCGAATCCCGAAATATGCATTGCATGCAACTGGGTAAAGGAAGTATTCCAAGTTTCTGGCTTTCATGAATCCTATGAAGTTTAAATCTGCCTGTGCTGATGTATTGGTAATTGTTATTTGTAGATATATGAATTTAAATTCACCAGATACCGTTGAGAGTTGAGCTGCACTGATCTTTAAAATACCATGAACAGGTGCAGAAAATAATGAGGAAGGCTAATGGAATGTTGGCCTTTGTATCTAGAGGACTGGGCTATAAGGACTGAGAAGTTATGCCGTGGCTATGTAAAACTTTGCTTAGATCTCACTTGGAGTACTGAGAGCAGATCTGGGCGCCGCATGGGGAGGCGATGGCCGAGTAGTATGATCGCTGTACTATTAATCCAGAGACCCAGATCATGTTCTAGGGACCCAGGTTCAAATCCCACCATGGCAGATGGTGGAATTTGAATTCAATAAAGTATCTGGAATTAAAAATCTCATCATGACTGTGAATCCATTGCCAATTGTCAGGGGAAAAACCCATCTGGTTCACTTATGTCCTTTAGGGAAGGAAACTGCCATCCTTACCTGGTCTGGCATATATGTGACTCCAGACCCACAGCAATGTGGTTGATTTTTAACTGCCCTCTGGGCAATAAGGGATGGGTAATAAATGCTGTCGAGCCAGCGACATCCTCATTCCCATGAACGAATAAAGAAGGCAAAAAAGACACACCTTGGGAAGGATGTATTAGCCTTGCAGGGCATTCATTATGCGTTTACAAGGTTGATACCTGGACTTCAGGTATTAAAAAGTGAGGTAATATTTATGTAAATTGGCCTGTTTTCTCTAGAATTGAGAAATGTAAGGGGTGATCTGATCAAAGTCTAAAACGTATTAATCGGGAAAAGACAGACAGGTAGATAAAGATAGAGTATTTCCACTGGTCAGGGATTCGACAACTAGGGGCATAGTGTGAGAATTAGGACTTGACCATCCAGGTGAGATGCCACAAAGCACTTCTTCACACAAAGGGTGATCGAGGTTTGGGACTCTCTTCCACAAACAGCAGTTTATGCTAGATCACTTTGCAGTTTTAAATCTGAGATATATAAATTGTTGTTAAGCAAAGTATTAAGGGGTATGAGCTAAAGGCAGGTAAAGGAGTTAGGCCAGAGTCAGCCGTGATCTCAAGGGACTGAATGGCCTACTCCTATTCCTTTGGTCCTGTAAAAGCAGCTTTTCTTGCGTACTCTTGTGTGTTCTCTCTCTGTCTCCACCTCCCGCCGCCGCCTCCCCTCGCGCGTCAGAACCCCATTTTCCCTCTCCTTACTGCAATTAATTTTTTTCCTCCATTTTTACTGATGTTACTTTGTTCCTTTTCTGAACTTTAAACATTTAGCTTCAATTTTCTCCTTCACTCTATACTTTATCCTCATTCCTCTTTTTTAGGCATTTTTCTTCTTTCAAAAGTGGGTGTTTTTGCTCCCAGGTTGGTGTCCCTGAATTATTGACATTTGATTTGCCCCATACCTCTTCAATTGTAATGCTCTCCTGTGCTATTAATCTTGACTTTTCAGATCTGTTTCTCAGGTTAAAAAAACAGGATTCCAATGTAGAAACAAAGCAAATATGATGAGGGACAGCATTGGGCAGAGTAGTACACAACCTTGTTCATGATTCATTATATTCATCACAAACTCCATTTTCCATTTATTTAATGACAACCTCTGTCTTTTTGTCTTGATAATAATCACTTTCAATTGCCTAAGTTAAGTCATCTTAGTTGTTATAACATCATTTTTGAATCAGATATGTAAATTACTTATTTTCCTTTCTTGAAGTTTGCAACCCCGCTTCCTCTCTCCCACAGACTGATTTTGATTAGTTAAAAATTGTTACATGGGCATATGTTACTCTAAAACTCCAGTAACACAGTTTATTCATAAACTGTAGAAAAGCAAATGATGCATATCATAATGCTGATCAGCACAAGTTGTAATGGCAGTAATAGTGATGCATGGTTAAGTGATACTTGTTTCTTAAATAGCTTCAGTGACAGTGGTAGTATAAAGGAGAGTATTTACCATGTGCATCAAAGCTTTTTTCGACAAAAGTCAGAATCAAGCATGCATAAAGAAAATGAAAAGTCTAGACATGACTGGAGAAGTGAACACATTCACATTATTTGTTTAAATTAATTGATAAGTTGGGATTAGTTTAAAAATAGCTCCAGATGTGGGTTTCTAATTTAGGGAGAGCAGAAGGAGAGATGAGCAGCAACCTGAGGGCAGATTCTAGTTTCATGTCTTGTTTACTCAAACTGATATTGCTTCATGCTGTCATAGAATCAATATTCCTCACAGTATGGACACTCTGTTTTAGTATGTAGTGTACAGGGAGGGCTTTATATTGTCGTAGAGTCATAGAGATTTAGAGCGCAGAAGATCCTTCAGTCCAAGTTGTCCACGCTGATCAGATATCCAAAGTTAACCTAGTCCCATTTGCCAGCACTTTGTCCATATCCTCCTAGACCCTTCTATTCACATACCCATCCAAATGGCTTTTAGATGTTGTATTTACACCAGCCTCCACCAGTTCTTCTGGCAGCTCATTCCATTCTTGCACCACCTTTTGCTTGAAAAAATTACCCCTTGGGTCCCTTTTTATATCTTTCACCTTCAACCTGTGCCACCGAGTTTTGGATTCCCCCACACTGGGGTCAAGACCCTGATTGTTTATTCTATCCATGTCCCTCATGATTTTATAAACAAGCAATACTTTGTGTTCTGTGTGCTTTAGCTGTTTGTGCATTCTGGTGTCCTATATTTTCATTCAGGCAAACCTGAATGGCTGCAAACGCATCATCCTCCGACACTTTCGCCATTTACAATCCGACCCCACCACCCGAGACATTTTTCCATCCCCACCCCTGTCTGCTTTCCGGAGAGACCACTTTCTCCGTGACTCCCTTGTTCGCTCCACACTGCCCTCCAATCCCACCACACCCGGCACCTTCCCCTGCGACCGCAGGAAATGCTACACTTGCCCCCACACCACCTCCCTCACCCCTATCCCAGGCCCTAAGATGACATTCCACATTAAGCAGAGGTTCACCTGCACATCTGCCAATGTGGTATACTGCATCCACTGTACCCGGTGTGGCACCTCTACATTGGGGAAACCAAGCGGAGGCTTGGAGACCGCTTTGCAGAACACCTCCGCTCAGTTCGCAACAAACAACTGCACCTCCCAGTCGCAAACCATTTCCACTCCCCCTCCCATTCTCTAGATGACATGTCCATCATGGGCCTCCTGCACTGCCACAATGATGCCACCCGAAGGTTGCAGGAACAGCAACTCATATTCCGCCTGGGAACCCTGCAGCCTAATGGTATCAATGTGGACTTCACCAGTTTCAAAATCTTCCCTTCCCCTACTGCATCCCTAAACCAGCCCAGTTTGTCCCCTCCCCCCACTGCACCTCACAACCAGCCCAGCTCTCCCCCCCCCCCCACCCACTGCATCCCAAAACCAGTCCAACCTGTCTCTGCCTCCCTAACCGGTTCTTCCTCTCACCCATCCCTTCCTCCCACCCCAAGCCGCACCCCCATCTACCTACTAACCTCATCCCACCTCCTTGACCTGTCCGTCTTCACTGGACTGACCTATCCCCTCCCTACCTCCCCACCAATACTCTCTCCACCTATCTTCTTTACTCTCCATCTTCGGTCCGCCTCCCCCTCTCTCCCTATTTATTCCAGTTCCCTCTCCCCATCCCCCTCTCTGATGAAGGGTCTAGGCCCGAAACGTCAGCTTTTGTGCTCCTGAGATGCTGCTTGGCCTGCTGTGTTCATCCAGCCTCACATTTTATTATCTTGGCTGCAATTGTAACAAATTTCCTCTGCCCCAGATAATCTCAGCAGCCTGTTTTTTTTATGTGCTTTGAGGCTTAATTGACTCAGATGAGCAAGTTATGTATCATGGTAAATTGAAACTCTTCAATTACACACAGAAAGCGTCAATTTGTTGTGAAACTGTTCAGTTATCAAATTTAATTGATGTTCCAAAAGGAGACTAAGACAGAACAATTACAGCTCACATTGACTTTCTCAGAGGAATCTTGTTTTTGTGTTTAAAAAAAGTATTTTTGCATGTTGGTGCTTTGGTATTCATTAAGTTGGATTTTGGTAACTCAATATCAAAATAATTCAACACCATCACGACTTTTTTTTAAACAAAGACAAGTAGCTTTCAGTGCAAGCAATCTTTCTATGACTTTACATCTTTATCCAAGCTATTTGTCTTGCATTCCAGCGAAGAACTTTGAGGACTTCGAAAATCCTTGTTCTACTGGCTGTGATTGCTGACTATATTTTCATGCTGTTACCAATATACCAGACCAAAAAAAACATGATTTTTTTCGATGTCACATACTTTGGTTATGTGCTAGTTTTAATTTTTACTAAAATTGTACCTCTAAATTGATCCTAGCAGCTTCACCACCAATGACAAAACTCCAGTGTTTCAACATTAAGGGTAATACAGATTACTCCAGACCCTGTCTCAGTTTAGAGCACAATACATTATAACTTCGCTGTTATTGTAAAATGCTGGAAATACTCTGCTGCTCAGGCCACAGCGGAGAGAGAAAGGCTTCATATTTCACTTTGATGGCCTTTTATTATGGATGAGAAAAGTCAAAAATGTAGGGGTTTTAGCAACTGCAGAGGTGGAGGGCAGCAAAGCACGTAAAGAACGCTGTCAGATTGTGTCTACGTTTAAATAGCTGTAGGGACAGAATCTGTTGTTGCAAACTTAATGTCCAATTCCCCAAGCAGTCCAGTGCCTTGCTAGCGAGCAAGTGTAAATCCGGGCTGACACTCTCAAATATTAGTTGAAGGTAAAACATTATATAATAGGGTAGGGATGATGGTACGATGCAAAAGTGGGTAGTAATCAGGCAAGTAAAGAAACTTAAACTTGGAGCAACTAGAAAATAGAATAGAATACCCTTTATTGTCACATGTACTCCAGTATAGAAGTACAGGAGTAATGTGAAAAGTATTTACAATGGTTGCCTTTAATGGCACCGTCTTGGGTACAAGTACCTCGGTACAAATCTTGAATACGAAAGAGGAATAAAAGGAAAAGTAGTAACATTATTTATTGAGTCTAAAAACTATTTTAGAAAAAAGATAATTATAACATAGTTAAAAGGATTGACATTACAGTCCAGTAAAGAATTTCAAGTAGCAGCAGCTCAGCACGTGGTCTGACTGCCCAAGCCAAGTCCCAGTCCAACAACTGTCCCACTCCGCTCCAAGCGCCAGTCTGTTCCACACTGGCATTCAGCTGCACCAAGGTAAGTTGTGCTGCTCCAGGACTCTGGTTTCCCATCGCGCTGCTCCACGGCTGCTAAAAAGAGAGAGAGAAAAGAATACGAACAAAAAGAACATACACTGAAAAGGGGTGTTCAGAAACAAGCAAAAACAGAAATTGCTGGAGAAATTCAGGTCTGATAGCATCTGTGGAAAGAAAGTCGTTTGTGTTCAAATCTGTGTTTGGCCTCCAATACAGAGGAGAGAACATGGGGAGCAGAGATTATGTTTTACAAAATGAAAGAAGTACAAGTAAATTGTCGTTGTACTTGAAAGATAGTTTTGCGTTCTCAGATGGTTGGTAGGGAGGATGTTAAAGGGCACATGCTAGATTTCCTGAGCTTGGAGATGAATACGAAGGTATGTTTGGCATGATGGAGAAGTAACCCAGTACATCAAGGACAGGCCCTTTGTAGAGTGGATCCTTTGGGGAAAGGAACGAGGTGCTCAAAGCTGAGTAGATGTCAGCTATGCTCTGTCACTCAGTGAACTCAGACCGAAGTTATACATTAACTTCCCTTTGCTTCCATATCCCTTGATTCCTAGGTGACATCTTTAGAACTGGTGTGACTGAGAAGCAAGACAAATAGAATAGAGTCCTGGCAGAAAGTGTACCAAAATGGAGTCAATGAGCTTACAGTAGACATTAATTGAAACCTGTCACCAAAAAGGAAGATGGAGAAGTCAAGAAAAGGTGAGAAGATGAAGCAGTGATTTACCTGTACTTCATTCAATCTAGTCTCCTATATTCACTGTTAACTGTGTGGTCACCTCTACATTGGGGTGATGAAATGTAGACTGGGTGAATACTTTGCAGAGCACCTCCATTCTGTCTGCAAACATGACCCTGAGCTTCCAGTTGCTTGTTGCTTAAACACACCACTGTGTTCTCATGCCAACATTTCTGCGTTGGCCCTGCTGCAACGTTCTAGTGAGCTTCAGTGCAAGCTTGAAGAACAACATCTCATATTCTGCTTCAGGACCTGCAGCCTTTCGGACTCAACAATCAAGTGCAATAACTTTAGCGACTGATTTCATCCTTCCATGTTTTTTATCCACCACACACTTGATCCTGTTATGATTGGGTTGCTTTTAGCACAGTCACCCATTCTCTCTTACTCTTAGTTGTTATTAAGTTTTTCTTCTGTCCTGGCCTACTACCCATAATTTCTTTGTTTCATATCCCTCTCTTTCTGGGCCCAAATCTCCCCTCTTTCCCCATCCCCACTCCCAACTTCACTTTCAGCATAATTACCATCTTTTTCTAGTGGCTATCATTTCTGATGAAGAGTAACTGGGTTTGAAACATTGTTGTTTCCCACAGAGGCTGCCAGATCTGTTGAGTGTAGCTAGTGATTTTTGTTTTTGATTCAGGTAAAGCTGCCCATTTGGAGCAGCTCCCTCCTTTCCCTGTATCACTAGCATCTTCATTCTAACATTTCGTGATTAATGTATGAGCATTTTCAGATCCCTGTACCAGAGCACTGTGAAGTTTCTTGACATGTAAAAGGTTAGCTTTTCTATTCTTCACAGCAAAGTAGATGACAGTATGTTTCACCACATGATCTACCTGCTAAGCTTTTGCCCAATCTAACCTGTCTTTACCTCTTTGCAGACTTTGTGGCCTCCTCACAACTTGCTTTCCTGCCTTTCTTTGTTCCTCAATGAAATTGGTTAAAGCATACTCGGTCCCTTCATTTAAGCCATTAATATAGATTTGGAAATTATTGGCCAACCTGCCAATGAACAGTTTATCCTGACACACTGTTTCTTGGTAGTCAGCTGATCCTCTCTCTGTGTTAATATATTACAACTAACACCACTAATTCTTACTTTGTGCAGTCACATTTAATGAGGCACTTTATTGAATGACTTTTGGAAGTTGAAATACACAACATTGTTTGATGCCTCTTTATCTATCCTGCCAGATACATCCTAAGAACGTTTAATAAATTGGTCAAATATAATTTCCTTTTCATAAAACCATGTTGACTCTGCCTGATCATAGATAACAAGTGTAGGTCTGGATGAACAGAGCAGGCCAAGCAGCATCAGAGGGCCTAGATCCTCCTTCGGACCCTTCTTCTGATGGAGGGTCGAGGCCAAAAACATCAGCCTTCCTGCTCCTGTGATGCTGCTTGGCCTGCAGTGTTCAACCACACCTTGTTATCTCAGATTTTCCAACATCTGGAGTTCCTACTATCTCTGCCTGTTCATATTTTGATTTTCTAAATTTCCCACTATTTTCAATAATTAAATGCAGTATTTTCTCAATGTCTGAGATTTGGCTCAGCAGCCTATAATTTCCCACTTTCTGTCTCCCATGTTCCTTGAAGAGAGGTCTTAGATTTTGCTGTTTTCTAGTCAGCTGGGAGGGAGAGAGCTAGGGAGCTATAGAACTTTAGCAAGAGAGCTTTGAGGTGATGTTCAAGACTGCTGAAAAATACGGACAGCAAAATTTTGAATGAACACAAACCACATGGAATGCAAGGTGAAATATTGACCATTGAAATGCTGAAGTGTGGAGGTAACAAGGAAATAGATGCAGATTTCTTCAGCGAAGGTGAGCTGTGGCAGGGGTGGAGTTGAACAATGGTATGGAACTGAAAATAGGTAATCTTGCTGCTTGTGTGGATGTATAGTTTGAAATTTACCTCTGGGATAAACATAGCATCTGGTTTGTGAGTGGCCTTACGCAACTTAGTAGAGTTACCCAAAAAGAAAACTTTGGTTAGGAAATGAACAATGTTGTGGGGCCCAAAGAGAGAGATAATTGGAGATAGATATTCAGTTGACCTATTTCAAGCCAGCAGATCTTGATGAAAAGATCTCGAGGGTGAGGCCAGAAGGAGGGGTCCAGGTGGATGAAATTTCTGAAGATGAGAGGAAAGGGCTGGTCATGTACAGGTGCACTCAAAAGTATCAGCCAAAGAGATAGGTGTGTTGGCTATGGAAGACCTCAGCACTGTACAGAGCTTGAAATTTGATAAGATGATGGATAAGAGAACAAATTTTTTTGGGGCCTGACGGTTCACATTGGGAGGAGGAAACCAAACAAAGATGTTATGAAGTTGTGTAGAGTGTGTGATTCCTGTAAGAAATAAAGTGCTTTTCTAAGCTTAGAGATTTACACAAAAAAAAGTCTGCATGTAGCTCAAGATGTACAGCCAGTTCTAAAATTGAAACCTGTATCAGTTGGCTGTGTTATTGAAAATCTCGGCTTGTTTTGATGTTTTGGCAATGACCTGCAGTCAACCAGTTAATTTAAGCCAAGCACTTAGCAATTGAAAGTCAATTCAATTGAAATCTGATGGTTTTGACAACCTAGGACCAACACTTGTAAGAAAATTGATAGGTACTTAAGGAGAGGGTTTTTGAAAATTGACGTGAGAGCAAACCGCTAAGAAATAAGCACCTAGCTCTCTCAGGAAGTCTCTAAGAAAGCACTATCTTATCTTTAAAAGGTGCCACAGCACTTCTAACTAAGAGTCTGCACAGAGAAAACATCACAAGATCAGCAAAAGAGAGGCATTTATAACTATTGTTACTTATAAAGTGAAATCAAGGATTTTCTTCCATTTAACCTCCCCTTCTCTGTAACATTTTAACAGACTAGGTCAGGTGAGGTGTGCATCTCTGGATGTTTCAGGTTTAATTATCAGAAGGGAATCTGCACTCATGCTGTAACAGATTGGGGACTTGTGTTTTGAATTTAATTATTAGAGGGGCTCGACCTCCCCTTCCTAACAGAATGAAAACATGACCGATGTTCAAATTGAAGGATGGATGAATA
Source organism: Stegostoma tigrinum (assembly GCF_030684315.1). Taxonomy (NCBI): domain Eukaryota; kingdom Metazoa; phylum Chordata; class Chondrichthyes; order Orectolobiformes; family Stegostomatidae; genus Stegostoma; species Stegostoma tigrinum. The sequence continues at coordinate 10,686,497 of NC_081361.1, read as the reverse complement.
ATTATTGTGATGTTGGACGTTTTACAGTGGTTCTTTTAGTGTTTAACTTTATTGAGTTCTAAGCTGGGAGGGAAGATTTATTGGTAGACTAGTCAGTGACAACCACCAGTCTCCAACTTTAATATCCAGGAATGGTGTCATGGACAAAGCAGCTTGATTCATACCCCAACCACTACCTTCAGCATTCACTCCTTCTGTCATCATACAGTGGCAGCAGTATACAATCTGCTCTGCAGTAACTCACCACAGTTCCTTCTGTAGCACTTTCTAAATCTGTAATCCCTGCCACCGAGAAAAACAATGGTAGCAAATACATAGGATGCCCACTATCCAAGCCACATACTGCTCAAAAATTGAACTCTCTTGCCATTTTTTCACTGTTATTAGGTCACAACCTGGAATACACTTCACCGTGGGTATACCTACACCCAAAATCTGAAATCGTTCAAGAAGACATCTATTACCACTTTCTCAAGGATAATTCGGGAAAGACCATAAATGCTGGCACAGCCAGTGACATCCACATGCCAAGAATAAATAGAAAATGGAGAGAGGATAACCTAAAGAGAATGAGCTTAATTGGTGGCATTTTTAATGGAAAGAGAAGTAGGGAAGTGAGGTGCCTCTCATATAAGTGGAAAACTCTTCAGTAATCTATGGTGAAACACTTACTAAGTGTGCAGTTTTGTGTGTGGAATCCATGTTTGCCCGATTTAGGCAATGATTTAAGTCTAAGTCCTAGTATTTTGTAACCTTGTCCAGCCCAGTCTTTCCCCTTCACCATGCTGTTTGTTAGACTTTTCTGTACCTGAACATTTTTCCTGTAAAACAGTGACTGTGCTTCAAAAGTAAGTAATTTGGTTCTAAGATGTCTTAGGAAGTCCTGGGAATATGACAGCTGTCTGACAAATAGAGGCTCTTTCTTCATTCGCTCTGTTATGTTTTATCAGAGTGAGCACAAGTGAGATGAGGTTGACATTTGTTTGACGTATGAAGTGTGCTATATTTCCTGAACATAGAGTTGACACTGCTGGCTGTGGTCAGAAGTTTAAAATTGGCCTGTTGGTGCATTGAACAAAAGAGTACATATGAACTTTGTGAAGCAAAATATTCTTTTGCATTGTTTTTATATTATTCATATTATTATTTTTGCAGTCAGCTATTAAAGTAGTGACTTGTCAGAACTGTTTGACATGGCGTGCAGAATTAATGTGCAGTGGATGAGCTGGGTGGCTCCATGTATGAAAATACAGTACATTAACCTATAATATCAAGGCTTGGATGATATCCAAACATTCATGCATACAGGTTCCACAGTCTTTGATACTGCATAGTACTTTGACCTCTACATTATATATCACAGCAAATTGTTAAGGCTTCTTTGGGCAGTAGCTCACAAACCAACAAACCTCCAATTCCCTAGAATCTCAAGGGTGGAAGGTGCATTGGGAGCATCAAATCTGTGTCATGTGCAGTTCTAACTAGGACCCATCATTATTGAGTCTCAATTCTAGAATTTCCTTTGTATCTGCATTGTGAGAATAACATCCAAACACAGATTGCTGAGATTTGGGGAGAAGGACCATCACCACCATTTCACAATTTGAGATAAGAAATTAATTCTGTCCTTATGAGTGAAGCCCACATTTGAACACTTATTAAACAAATAAGTTCCCTTAACACTTCTTTTGACACTGTTTGCAGGACCCGGAAACATGCCTTAGCTGTGCCACATTGTTTCCAATTTTGTTGGTGTGAAAATGTTGCATGTTATGCATTTTATGAATGAGTTTCTCTACTAGAGACATTTCTCTTCTTGAAAGTGTATTAATACCCACCAAGCTTATTTTATGGTAGTTTCTCAAGTTGTAAATTCAATTGGTTTTGACTGGAGTGTGAAACAGATCCCTGAGGTGGAAGACCATCTCGAGATGTTACACTTTTCACATTACTTGCTATGGAGTGATGCCTTTTAGCTTTAGAAGATGCATGATCAACCTCTGATTGTTTGGACAATTTAGTTCAGGACACACATTTGAGCAAGCATTTTACGTTCCGGCGAATTCGAGCATTCTCTTTTTTCTGTTCTGTTTCTCCGTTTGCAAATGTTGTCAGATCTGCTGAATTTCTCCAGTACTTTGGAATTGTTTTCCCCCAGATTTCCTGCACATGTAATATTTCACCTTGGTTCTCTGTTCAGGTCCTGGTGAATACAAAGCTTCAGCTCAACATTTCAGATAGTGATTGAGGCTATGTGTTCAGGCTCAGCAATGACTTAGAGTGGTTGGTTTGTGTCAGTCATGCTTTGACAACACTTGATACTACTAGACTGTGAGAAGTTGTTTCTTAACACTGGAGAATTGTACGGAGGAGATAGTTCCTATTTCTTGAAATTAATTCAATTTAATTTTGGTCCTGTTGTTAATTTCAGATACTCAGCAGGCCTGATCCCCACAAAGCAAGGTCTACACCTTTGTGAGAGAGTGTCAGCATCATCTTTCTGCAGGTATGAATTTATTACATGATTGTGTGCAGTGAAAAAAATGATACCCTGCCAGTTTGCTTATTGCCCATTTGCAATTAATTCATGTTCACACTCAATATTGCTTTGATTATTTTTTATTAGCAGTGTTATGAAAGTTGTGTTTGCTTTATTTGGTACGAAATGGGTTTTGATCCATGACACATTTGCTGAAATAACTTGTTTAGAAGACAGAGGACAAATTTGAAAATGATGATTGACAGAAATTGGTCTATGTGTGAGAGCGGGTTGGTACAATTCGCTGTGGTCCTATGAGAGCTCTTTGACAATATAACTCGTTAACCTATTTTCAGGGGGTGAATGCAGTTTTCTTTGCTATTCCTGATTTACGATAATGTTGTGTTTAAATTTGAAGCATCTGTTAAAATGCATTCCTAATCTAAATGCTATGTTTTCGAACTCAGTTTGGCACTTTACATTTGAAGGATTATTAAAATTCTTGTTTTAGTCGGCGACCAATTTAAATTGACTCAGGAGACAAAAGTTTAGACATGTCCTGATTCTCCATTAAAAGTTGGATAGCGTACATGTGGGCAAGTTGAGGACAATGGATTTCTTGAGTTTCTGCAAAGACCCAAACATTACTGCTGCTCTTCGCCAAGCTCCATTTCAGTTTGATACGCATTTCTGCCTGCTATCATGACTCTCCTGCCTTTCCTTTTTTGACTTCATGCTTGAAATCCTGCTCTATTGTGCTGAGTTAAATCCAGTCAATGTAGTTTCCGAGTGTAGTAGTATTTGTACTGCTCTCACAATGAAAGACCATCATAAAAAGGGTAATATTTTGTTTCTTAATTAGCAGCATGAGCAAATAGGGAAAAATAGTGCAAATAGAAATAGTAGTGAAAATGAGATATATCCGTAAACCATCAATAAGGTTTTTTAAAAAAAATTAGTGCAGTGTTTCATAAAAGGCTGCTTAGAAACTCTAGTGTGTTTTTATTTTTAAAGTATATGGTAGTATGTATTCAGTATGTATTGAAGTATTTTCTCTTGAATTGTGTATGTTAGATTGGAGATATGATTTCAGAATATCCTAATTTAGGAAGATGGCGAATTGTGGCAGGGACTATTGTTTTAAAAGAAACAAGTTGGTAAATTTTGAAGACAGCTATTCTGGCTTTAATGAAAATAATTAGTAGCTACTTTAGTTAAATAAAAAAAAGTAGCTATGCAGGAACACAGCATTCATTTCTGTCCTAATCCGGTGCATACAAATTTTATTTTACAAGGGTAATTAGATGGTGTTCAAAAAGAGGAATTCAGGCTCAATTTCAGTTCCCTCACCCAAGGATACTGAGACTAATTTTTTTTTTCTAGCTCCTCTTTCAAGTTACTTCGCACATATATTTTAATGTGCTGGTACCTCACTGATCACAATGGCTCAGCATTTGATGGTCTGAACTAACTAAGTCATTGTTCAGCTGAGTTTTGGTCAACTTTGTTTATTTGTTTTTGTTACATGTTTGCCTCATTCAAAAGATATAATGAAGTCTTTGAATTTTGGTTGACTGCTTGAGTTGGACATGTTGAATGTCATTGAGTTTGACCAATTTTGGCAGCATCGCGGCCTGATCTGCTACAGACTGTTTTGTAGCCCACAAAGCTCACTTTTAAAAATCCACAATTCCCCAAAAAGACTCAGGAAGAAAAGGAAGGTGTAAATTTAAATAATTGGTGGTACCTCAATACAAGGAGGATATTTGCTATGGAATCCGAGAGGCATGACTGAGTGAAAAGAAGAAGGAAAAGAAAATGAGGGTGTTAGAGTTAGGGATAGAATCACTACAAAGTCAAACAGATAGAAAAGAAAGTTAAAAGACTTAAGGGCGAAGCAGCATTGATGGGGTAAGAGGAAGTCTGTGTAGTCAGTTGGCTAATTTGTGGGTGTTGACAAGTCACATCCCTTCTAGATCTTTGTTTTTGCATCTTCAGCCCTTGTCATGCACCTTGCTTCAAAATCATGTATATCTTGGTGGAGCAGGGCTAGCCACCATGAATGGTCCAATGTGTTCTCTTCCCAGCTTTTGCAGTTGAAACCAGACTTCATGAAGTGGATTTTCATGATATCCTTGAAATGTTTCCAGTGGCTGCTCCTGTGATTGTGGACCAGATGCCTCAAAGTGCTTTACCACCGATGGCTTACTTTTGAAGTGTAGTCATTATTGTAATATAGGGCATGGAGCAGCCAATTGGCACATGGCAAAGTCTTTGTTGTAATGACCAGATAATTTGTTTGTTATTTGATGTTGATTGAGTGATTGGCCAGGGTTCCAATAATTGCACTACCCTTTGAGATAGTGCTAAGGGATCTTTTATGTCTACCAGAAAAGGCAGGAGGGCCCTCTGTTTAACATCTAATTTGAAACACAGCACTTCTGACAGCGTCATACACTCTTTTCTTGCTTTTCTTGTTGGTTTTCATGCTGAAGGACGAGGACCCACAATAGTGACCTTGAGGCGAGAACTGAATGGCAACAGAAAATAAAGACTCGTGATTGTTTCTGCTCACCACAAGATGACTTGGAATCTAGTGAGTGTAAAATGATGAGGCACATGCTTCAGATAGTGGCGAACATTAAACTCTTGAGTGGACTTAAGAGTTAGTCGAAGTATATGTTTCCATCAATCATCTGGACTGATTTCTCCTCAGGTGTATCATCATGATTTACATAAATTTCAGAGCAGAGCCTGTGATGCACTTTGTGCATTTTTTTTCATGGTTTAATTCCTGGCATTTTATTAGTGTGTTAAAATATTTCCTGAGATGGATCATACATGTATGTCGATTTGGGTGTGAATTTGAGCAATTGCAGAAAACATTCAGTAGATACAAGTTCAAGAAGATGAAGTGACATTTACATCAAAATATTGCAAAATCAAAAAATTTGTGTGAAACTTTAAACTGCCAGGATAGCTGCTTGTAGCACCTTCAGTTTACTGCACATTGCATACTTGTAGACTAGCCTTTCCAGTGCTTTGAATAAAATATTATCATTATATGCTCTGCCTCTATGTCACACCCAGTACTTCTGAGTCAGCTGGAAACAGGAAGTTGTATCCAATTTCACAATAAATCTCCTATGCAAAGTTAATACAATTGTTGTGCAAGTCAGCAGGAAACAAAACAACAGCTAATATTTATATAATTTAGATGCATGTTCCAAGCTGTGCATGCAAACAGTTAAATGCTCAGCTAAGAAAGAAAAGAATGTATTGGGTGGGGTGATCAAAAGCCTGTACAACAAGGTAAGTTTTAAGGAAAAACTTAAGTAAGAGGGAGATCTAAAAGTAGAACAATTTATGTTGAGAACCAATCGGTGAGGTGGGGGGAGGGGTCAGGGTTAGAGGAGGGTAGAGAGGTGTGGGAGTTTATGGCATTGAAAGAGGTGTAATTTAGGGTGAGAGGAAATAGAGGAAGATGAGCTTTAGGCGAATGGCAAGGGCAAAGGTTGGGAACTTTGAAGTCAGAGTTATCAATGCAATTTACTGATTCCAATTCATCCCTATATTTTAGCATTTATTTATTTATTCCTCCAACCTTTATCTCATTGGTCAAAGGAACGCACTTTTTATTCCATTGTTCACCAGGGTCCCTTGTAGTGCCAATATTAGCTGACCATTCCTGAAACCCAATAAATAAAAATTCTACACCTGAAAAGACAAACTACTTTAGTGCTGTTTTGGAGACAAACTAGTCTGTTACTTCCAGCAAAGTATATGATTTATGTTGTTAGTTGCAGTTTTGACATGCAAAAGGTACATATTTAAAATGTGGCATATTTTGAAAGAAAAGCTGACATCAGTTATTTTCCCTTAGTCTACTGTATCCCTGGTTTTGCTAGTAATGTGAAGATATGTCATTTTCCCAGAAGTATTTTAAATATCTCTTCCATCAACTGTGTAAGAATTCCTGCCAGCTTTATGTCCAAGATGCTGTAATTTTGTTCATTCTTTTAGGTGATTAGGGGTCACTGTGTCAGCCAGGATAAGCAGCAAGTAATAGAAACAGCTAAGTGATCCCATATCCAATAGATTAGATCTAAACTCAGCAATCCTATCACAACCAGTTGTGAATGGGGTGGACAATTAAACAGCTCACTAATATCCCTATCTCAGTGGTAGAAGAGCCCAGTTCATCAGTACAAAAGATCAGGCTGAAGCATTCGCAACGTGCTTTAGCCAGAACTGCCGAGTAAGTGATCCATCTTGGCCTCCTACAGTGATCCTCAGCATCACACATATTTGGTCTTCAGCCAATTCGATTCATTTCCTGTGATATTCAGAAATGGTTGTAAATACTGGATACTGCAAAAGCTATAGGCCTTGAAAATTCTGGCAATAATACTGAAGACTTGTGCCCCAGAAATTACCGCACACCCCTAGCCAAGCTGTTTCAATGCAGCCACAACACTGGCATCCACCCAGCAAGTTGAGAAATTGCCCAGTATCTCCTGTAGACAAGAAGCGGGACCAATCCAACTCAGCCAATCACTATTGCATTTGTCTACTCTCAATTATCAGTGAAGTGATGGAAGGTGTTATCCAATAGTGCAATGAAGCAGCTGCTTTCATAGAACATAGACTTTCATAGAACCCCTACAGTGTGGAAACGGGCCCTTCGACCCAACAAGTCCACAATGACCCTCAGAACGTCCCACCCAGACCCACATCCCTATAACCCACCTAACCTGCACACCCCTGAACACTGTGGGCAATTTAGCATGGCCAGTCCACCAAGCCCGTGCGTCTTTGGACTGTGGGAGGAAACCCACACAGATACAGGGAGAATGTGCAAACTTCACACACGCACAATTGCTTGAGAGTAGAATCGAACCCGTGGCGTTGTGAGACAGCAGAGTTAACTACCGAACCACTGTGCCACTCCTTAACTTGTTCAGCAATAACCTGCTCAGTGATAGACAGTTTGGATTCCACCAGGGCCACTTAGTTCCTGACCTCATTAAAGCCTTGGCTCAAACGTGGTGAAAAGAGCTTAATTCTGGAGGTGAGGTGAGATTGACAGCTGTTGTCATCAAGAGAGCATCAAAGAGCCTGAACAAAACTGGAATTAACAGGAATCAGGAGGCAAAGTCTCTACTGGTTGGAGTCAGACCTGACACAGAGTAAGATGGTCGTGGTTGTTGAAGATCAGTCATCTCAGCTGCAGGACATCACTGTCGTGTTCCTCAGGGTAGTGTCCTTGGTTCAACTATCATCAATGACCTACCCTCCATCATAAGATCAAAGTCGGGGATGTTCGCAGATTTTTGCATAGTGTTCAGTACCATTTTCCATTCCTCAGATACTGAAACAATTCATGTTCAACTGCAACAAGCCCTGGACAGTATCCAGGTTTGGGTTGAAAAGTAGCAAGTAATATTTGCGCCATGCAAATAATCATCTCTAGTAAGAGACGATCCAGCCATTGTCCCTTGACATTCAGTGGCATAAATATCAAAATTCTGGGGTGGTTACCACTGACCATTGACCAAAAACTCAACTGGATTTGCTACATAAATGCAGTGGCTACAAGAACAGGTCAGAGGCCAGGAATATAGTAGTAACTTACCACCTGATTCCCCAAAGCATGCCCATCTTGTACATGACACAAGTCAGGTGCATGATGGAATACTACCCACTTGCCTGGATGCATGCAGCTCCAACAACACTTGAAGATTGACACCATCCAGGACAAAACAGCTGGGTTGATTGGCACCACATCCACAGACATCCAAACTATACATCACTGATGTGCAATAGCAATATTGTGGACTATCTACAAGATGCACACAGAGATTCACCAAAAGATCTTTAGTCAGCACCTTTCAACCCCACGATCGTTTCCATCTAGTTGGACGAGGACAGTGAATACAAGTAAACTCCACGACTTGCAAGTTCCCCTCCAAGCCACTCTCCATCCTGACTTGGAAATATATCACCGTTACTTCAATGTGGCTAGATCAAAATCTTGGAATTCCCTTCTTAACAGCAGTTTGAGTCTATGTACAGTACATGGACTGCAACAGTTCAAGAAGGCAGCTCACCACTAGCTTGTTAAGGGCAACGAGGAACAGGCAATAAATGCTGGCCCAGCCAGCAAGTGAAAAAAAAATTAAAAAGTGTGAATGTGAATACTATTATCTGCTGAGAATTTCTAACTCCAATGTATTCAAAAATACAAAAGAAAACATGTTTGCCGTTGATATGCATGGTTTTATAGTGGTTGCTGTCATTTATTTTCCGCATTTTACCCAATGGCTTTTGAGCTGTCTATGTTATGGAGCAATACCATTGACCTCTCTATACTTTTCTCAAGTATCAACATACTTCTCTTTATTTCACAATAAGGACACAGTCTATTTGACAGCTGTAATGACATTTCATGGCTGTACCTCCTTTAACATTAACCAAATTAGTAAGTATTATTAATGGAACAAAATGGTAATAAAGATCAGTGCCCTTTGTTTTCATATGTAGAGAGGGCACTCGATATCCTCGCTACATGTGAAAAAATAAAGGGCATTGATCTTTATTATGAGATAGTTTGATAGTTCATCCAGCTCTACACCATTGATCTTTATTATCATTTTTTTCCACTGTAAACATTTCATTTCTCTGTTTGCACTTAATTTTGTTTTCATGCTACCTGTGAATGAGTGGGCAATGAAATAAATTAGTTTGATTAGATTAGATTCCCTGTAATATAGAAACAGGCCCTTGGGCCCAACAAGTCCACACTGCCCCTTGAAGCATCCCTCCCAGACCCATCCCTCTATAACCCATACACCCCTGAACACTCCGGTCAATTTTTAGCATGGCCAATCCATCTAGCCTGGACATCTTTGGACTGTGGGAGGCAACCGGAGCACCCGGAGGAAACCCACGCAGATACGGGGAGAATGTCTGTGTGGAGTTTGCATAGTCACCCGAGGCTGGAATTGAACCCTGGTCCCTGGTGCTGTGAGGCTGCAGTGCTAACACTGAGCTACCATGGAGATGTAAACCACAGGAACTGTGCCTCTTAGAATTTAACACAATTCATATCTTTGGTAATGATCTTGATTTTCCGCCACTGTCATTCTGGTAGAGTTAGCAAGGTCTTTTTATCTCCTTTGTACATTGTCAGAATATGAGGTTTACTGAGAGTAATATTGTGTACTTCATGTTCCATTTATTTTCTCAAGTTAAGATTAGTCTGGGGTGAAGCCTGAATTGAAGTTTGCAGCTCTTTTCAATCATCCCAGAAATAACTCCTTCCCCTTAGATGCCTGCCATTTCAATACATGCGCATCCTGCAGCAAGATAAAACATTAGGATTAATGCCAGTTTCAAATAAAAAAAAGCTTAATGCTTAACGCAAACATACTTTGAGCCTTGTCTCTTTAAAGAACAATAACTCTAGCTGAGGTGGAGAATAAGTCTCTTTGATAGATCATCCTAAGGAATGAATGCTGAAAATTGGAAAAGCTGAAACCTCTGAAAATCTGTTCTACTTAGACTTAAAAGTCTGACAGATTCTGAGAGATTGGTGGAGGGAAGCGGGGTACACCTCCAAGATGCAGTTGCTCAGTGAACTAAACCCGACCCCTAACAAAAATTGCCCAGTCTGTGTCTAATGAAACCAGTTACCTTTTTAGCTGGCCACTAAACAGGAGACTTGCTGACCTTCAGATCAACAGTGATCAATATCACTGCATTCAGTATATTTTGGTACAGGGGGCTTTTGTGGTGCAGTGGTGGCAGACCTAACCCTGAACTGGGAGGCCTGGGTTCAAGTTCCACCTGCTCCAGAGGAGCGTAATCACATCTCTGAATAGGTTGGTTTTTTTAAAAAAAAAATCATATTTTGGTACAAAGCAATACAATTCTTTGTTCTAAGGATATAAACCAATCACAAAAAACTCTTCCACTATTACTTCGTGCTCGTTTAGATGACAAAGTAAAAGAGTATTTAACTAGGTTTCCATACCAGTGCTTCTCGACTCGTTGTATGGCTAACAGCTGGGACCAGTGAACCCTATGAATATCTATCTTCATATAGATTCACATGGCATCTTGGGAAATTTACATATGTGTAATACAATTTATCATTTTAATCACAAGCAAAAACAAATTGCTGGAAAATTTCAGTAGGTCTGGCAGCATCTGTGGAGAGAAATCAGAGTTAACATGTTGGGTCCAGTGAACCTGCTTCAGAACGACTCTGTGTAATCAGCAATTTATCTACACAAGGAAAATATTTATTCAAATGTAACTTTTGAATGGGAATCCCCATCCAAACGTCTAGACATTTTTCAGCTTGTAACCTAGATGCTTCTTTATCCAGTTCATGCTTCTGGATTTCTGTTACAATCCCACACCAGATCCCTACCATTATGTTATGATCCTGGATGATATTGCCAGATTATGTTGCAATCTGTTTCGGGGAGAGTACTTTTTATTTTTAAACTGGATGGAAGATGAGTACAAGAAGCCTTGGAAGATAACAATACAACACATTTCTAGAGACCAGAAATCATGTGGTAAAGAGGAGTAGTTTCATTTTAATGTATTCATTCATAGGATGTTGGCAACATTTATTAAACATTCCTAAATTTCCCTTCACCAAAGTGATTTTCTAAGCCATTTAGGGGGCATAGTCTCAGAGCAAGGGATCATCCATTTGTGACAGATTTGAAGAGGACTTTTTTTTTCCCTCAGAAGGCTGTGAGTCTACGGAATTCTTTACAGAGGGCTGTGGAAGCTGTGTCATTAAGGCTAAGATAGACAGGTTCTTAGTCTGCAAAGGAATCAATGGTTATAGGGAAAAGGCAGGAAAGTGGAGTTGAAGATCATCAGATCAGTCTTGATCTCGTTGGATGCAGAGCATATATGATATACTTCTGTTTCTGAATCTTATGATTTTTGCATGTATCATGTTGTAACTTGCTTGTAAGAAAGACTATTTCAGTCCGACACAATAAAATGTATCTGACTTGTATATAAAAAGTTACAGATGACGAAGGCCACCTTTGGCAATGGATTTTACCTGTGCAAAATTTTCAAGTCAAAACTTCATTAAAGGGGACTGAAATTTTCTGTAATCACAATGATTCATTGTGGAGGCAACACCACAGAAAAAGCATATGGTTTTCCATTCATCCTAATATTTGTACTTTTAAGGCTTCCTCTAAACAAAACAGCAGAACAGAATTTGTATGATTTTTTTACTTAGTCATTTGCAGCAAGTTCACTTTTCTATCACCCAGCCACAAAGAAACTGAGGTCTTGCTCCAGATTAAGGATTTGTAATATTTTTAATATGGTTCCATCTCCATCTTCATTTGTCACAGTGTTGAGTGGCCAAATAGAATGAAACCAGAGCACAATGTTGTTATTTAGGTCTCATTTTGAAAGTACGTCTTTATTTTTAGTTACTATTGCAAATTTGTCAGTTGGCATTTAAATTGGAGCTGCAATTCCATCAATAGCTGTAATTGATCTCATCACCTCTTACGCCTTCTTTGAACTCTTACCATTGTCACCTTTTTGTCGTGCTGTCTTTTACCCTTTATTCTTTGTTGCTCACCCCTTACATCACAAGCTTATTTTGACATTATTTAAATATCGTGGGACACAGACAAAAGCTACAACAAATCTGTCAGTACACTTTCTTACTTGCAGACGGGCACACATTTAGTTATTTGTTGTGCTTTGCAAAATTATGTGAGGAGAATGGACTATGATTTGAGAAGCTGAATACTGCAATAAAATAGCCGACAGAGTAGAATTATTGTGTCCAGGAATTATGCACACTGCAAGTGTGCTGATTTGGTATTCTAACATCAGGTCACCGTACCAAAATTTGGAACTTCATTGAATAGACCAAAGCATTCTCGTGAAGTAGCTAAGAAACCATTAACTACACAATGGACAATTTGAGTAGATTTATTCATTGCATCCCAAAGTTAATTTTTGCATTTTTTTCCAATTGGTACTTCGTTTAGTCTCATACTTTGAATATTAGAAATATTAGATGCTGAAGGATAATGAAAAATTTCAGAAAACTCTGTTGAGATGGTTGTGGCTACCCATTGACAGTGTTGTACATTCAAAATGAAGTGTTACAATCAACAGTTGAACCATGAAAAGTGCACAATGAATGTGGACACAGGAAACAATACTTTAAAGGTATTGGCACACAGTCTCTGAATACAGGAAGACATAGCACAGACATTACATGCAGGTGTAAGATTTTAAAAATATTGATTAAAGGTAATGGCACACCGTAATAAGGGATATTCATGGCCTTGGATTTTTAAAAGTACTTGAGTGTGATTTCATTTACGTGATGGTTAAGTCTCGTGTTGTACGCATATATTGCAAGAATGATAAAATGTTATTCCTAATGCAGGCCATTGAACATTTCTTGAACTCCGTTTGCTCTGAGCAAAGTGTCATTGTTGTTGAATTTCCGATTGCCGTAGACCTCAATTCTGAACAGTGGCAACACAAGTCTAGAATGTCAATTAGAACCATTTAACACAATTCAATTCATATGATCAATCAGGCTGGAAGCCTTCATCACTAGGCTGTTTTCTTTAAAAAATGAAGCGCAAGTAATTTTCAGAGTCTGTGCCATGACTGGAAAGCATTGAGGATATAAGACTGTAGCTAGTATTTAAAAAAATTGCTAATAAAAATTCATGGTGTAACTGTAAGCTTATGACGAATATTTCTTTTGTTTTGTCATGTCATCAAGCACAATTCCCTTACGGAATTTTTAGGACATTTGTGTTCTAAACTTTGGTCAGCCTTGTTTCTTTTTCAGAAAAGAATTCAACAGTAAAAGTACATTGCATAAACACTAATCAATTGTAATCAAGAACTGAGCTTTTACTGGGGACTGTAATTTTCTACAGTACAGCTATCGAACACATTAAATATGAGGACGACTGTCAGGGATATACAGAGCTTCACATGACTTTTTAATGAGGTCATTGCCATATCATCTCTACTTCATAGTAAAATTGAATAGTTGTGTTGGTGTATCCTCTAAAACTGGAGACCTGACTGACACATTCTGTTGCTCATTTGGAATGAGTTTTCCCAGTTACTAATCTATCTTGGTTGGTTGGTATGGTTACCGGCAAGCATTGTGTAATTTCAAAGCTGAGATATTTGAGAGAACCAGCTTGTACTAGATTTTTTTTTGGCCACTTCACAGCTGTACAAATAAAGGACTGAATTCTTGTGCCTGGTCACCAATGCTTGATGGAAGAAGATGATATTTACTGAGAGCTGTAATAAGCATTTGATTCTGCGGTTTAAAATAAATTAAACTTGTGCTCCTTTTCCAGGAGGCGTCTCCCCACTATTATGGTGAAACTTCGGATGGCTCAGAATCTAAAAGCAGCAATTACCTTCATTGAACAAGGACGTATCCTTTGCAAATATTCCCATAGAGTGAAGCGCTGTAGTGAAATCTTTCCATTCTGCTTCATTTGCATTTCAGTGGATAACATAAGCAAAAATGTTCTTGAAATTGGCCAATGTGCAGTCAGTGTGCTGTAAACTGGAGAAAAGGAAGAAAGACAATGTTTTAGTTTTAGACTAGTCGTATCCCCAAGCTTGTAATTATTTTCAAGCCATAGGCTGTTTGTCTCCCTCCATTTTATCAGATGCCAATTCCACTCTCCTTGCTTGTGATAGTGGGGGGAAGTAGACTTTGGCAACTTTCCTTCTCTCTTTCTCACCCTTGCATTTTGTTCCTGTTGACCCCTGCCCTGTTTGCCCAGTGTACAATACTGAACCAACAAAAACTGTTCCAATTTGGAAACAGGAGACAGGATATTACCATTTTGAATGTTCAAGTATATGATAGCTGTTATAGGATAAGATAAAGTTTACATGTGGGATTGCCAATTTTCTTGATGCAATTTTTTTTAATGTAGTGTTTGTTATTTTACCTTCTTTTAGCTTCTCCCATATTACTTGGGATTGCCATGGTACTGGTTGATCACCCAACTCCATGTTTACAGTTTTACTGTCAAGTGAATCAGTCTAAAAATATAAATAAGCAGGTTTCTGAAACCTTGAATAGTTGATTAATTTCATATGGTAAGTGAAGTGACAGACTGTTTTAATATGTTTTGCATAATGCATCTTATCATAGATCATAGGATCCCCACAGCATGTGGACAGGCCCTTCGGCCCAACAAAAGTCTACACCACTCCTCAGAACATCCCACCCAGATCTATCCCCTGTAACGACCTAATCCATACATCCCCGAACACTATGAGCAATTTAGCATGGCCAATCCACCTGGTCTGCACATTTTTGGATTGTGGGAGGAAACCGGAGCAAACCCACGCAGACGGAGGGAGAATGTGCAAACTCCAGACAGCCACTTGCCTGAGACTGGAATTGAACCTGGGATCCTGGCGCTGTGAGGCTGCGGTACTAACCACTGGGCCACCGTGCCGCCCAACATATTATGTTGCTAATATGGAGCCTACATGAGATGCCTGTATTGTTTTATGCAAATGTACATGTTTATGAAACCAGTTATTTACACCTGAAAGGTGTATTTTCAATTCCCGATTTTTATACCATTTCATGTGTGGCATTGCAATTTTTCACAATGATACATCTCAAAATGTATCTATGTGCCTGTTTGAGTGGACACATTCATTATAAAGATGATGAGGACACTGGAGATTTTGCAGAATCCTTAGAAAGTGTAAAGTGAAAAAGCTGTTCCTAATCAGGACATTTAGAAGAATAACAAATGATAAACATGTTGAAAAGTTTCAGGTCCTTCTTACCCCAATAAACCCAAGCTAGAATATTTTGTAGATTTTTTGTTTACCAGGATGATGTCAGAGATTAAAAATAATAATTCTGCCATCATTCTCCTTCATGGAGGTAAATGTTTTTCAAAATTTGTGGAGAAATTTTCCTCCTCATAGTCTTTCTGTATCTGTGCAATTTCAAGCAGCATATTGACAATGGGAACATTGCAGCTGGCCATGTGATAATAAAAACCATCACATAAATAGTATGGTCGGAAAGTACCTGTGTTTGATTTGGGCATTCCCTCCCTTCCAATCCCAAGTACCCTTCCAACTTTGTACAGTGGTTGGTCACTACCCCTGCATCCAAGTGTTTAATACTTTTACATTGTATGAATTTTCCACTGCTTTCCCCTGTCGTACTGCTAGTCCTGTCCTTCTCTTCCCCTTGTCTCGTATTCTGTCTATGGATTCCTTCCCAAGGCATTAACCCCTCCCCCTTTCTCCTGCTATAGTTCATCATTATCTAGGTTCTAATGGTAGCTGAACCCTCCAGGATGCTGTTACTTGATAACTGTCATCAAAAGAAATTCATCTGTAGTAAAAAAGAAAAGTGCAGATGGGAAACGTCAGCTCTCCTGCCCCTCTGATGCTGCTTACCCTGCTGTGTTCATCCAACTCTACACCTTGTTATCTCAGATTCTCCAACATCGGCAGTTCCTACTATCTCATCTGCAGTAATTCTGTTTTTCGTTCACGGGTAAGGGCTTTGTCAGCTAGGTCAGCATTTATCACCTATCTGTAATCACCCAGAGAACAGTTAAGAATGAACCACATTGCTGTGGGTCAGGAGTCCCACCGGGTGGCATTTTCCTCCCTTAAAGCACATTCTAAAACTCGGATACTGAACAGTGGATTAATTGTTGTCATAAGACTCTCAATTCCATGTTTTTATTAAATTCAAATACCACTGTCTGGCAGGATTCGAATCCAGGTCCCCAGGATGTTACATGGGTCTCTGGAATAACAGCCCAGCAATAGTTCTGCTAGGTCATTGCCTACCCTTGAGTAATTGAGAATTATACACACATTGTAAGAGAGAAAAAGTGAAAGTGAACTGGACAAGAGTGCAAGTTATTCAGTACCTGTAAGAAAACATGCATACATTAGTATGAATGAAAACAAAATGAAGAAAAGATATTTACAAGCTACACAAAGAAAAGCACAACAGAAAGTTGGTAGCAATGTTTTTTTTTGCAAACAATATTGAAATGTCAAATTAAAAGTACTAAACATAGAACATTACAGCACAGTACAGGCCCTTCGGCCCTCGATGTTGTGCTGACCTGTCATACCGATCTCAAGCCCATCTAACCTACACTATTCCATGTACGTCCATATGCTTGTCCAATGATGACTTAAATGTACCTAAAGTTGGCAAATCTACAACCGTTGCAGGCAAAGCGTTCCATTACCCTACTACTGTCTGAGTAAAGAAACTATCTCTGACATCTGTCCTATATCTTTCACCCCTCAATTTAAAGCTATGCCCCCTCGTGCTCACCGTCACTATCCTAGGAAAAAGGCTCTCCCTATCCACCCTGTCTAACCCTCTGATTATTTTATATGTTTCAATTAAGTCACCTCTCAACCTTCTTCTCTCTAATGAAAAACAGCCTCAAGTCCCTCAGCCTTTCCTCGTAAGACCTTCCCTTCATACCAGGCAACATCCTAGTAAATCTCCTCTGACCCTTTCCAAAGCTTCCACATCCTTTTTATAATGCGGTGACCAGAGCTGTATGCAATACTCCAAGCGCGGCCGCACCAGAGTTTTGTACAGCTTCACCATAACCTCCTGGTTCCGGAACTCGATCCCTCTATTAATAAAAGCTCAAACACTGTATGCCTTCTTAACAGCCCTGTCAACCTGGGTGGCAACTTTCGAGGATCGATGTACGTGGACACTGAGATCTCTCTGCTCATCTACACTACCAAGAATCTTACCATTAGCCCAGTACTTTGCCTTCTGGTTACTCCTACCAAAATGCATCACCTCACACTTGTCTGCATTAAACTCCATTTGCCACCACTTAGCCCAGCTCTGCAGCTTATCTATGTCTCTCTACAACCTGCCGCATCCTTTGTCACTATCCACAACTCCACCGACCTTAGAGTCGTCTGCAAATTTACTAACCCATCCTTCTGCGTCCTCATCCAGGTCATTTATAAAAATGACAAACAGCAGTGGACCCAACGCCGACCCTTGCGGTACACCACTAGTAACTGGTCTCCAGGATGAACATTTCCTATCAACTACCACCCTCTGTCTTCTTTCAGCAAGGCAATTTCCGATCCAAACTGCTATATCTCCCACAATTCCATTCCTCCACATTTTGTACAATAGCCTATTATGGGGAACATTATCGAACGCCTTGCTGAAATCCATATACACCACATAAGCCGGTTTACTCTCATCTACCTGTTTGGTCACCTTCTCAAAGAACTCAATAAGGTTTGTGAGGCACGACCTACCCTTCACAAAACCATGCTGACTATCCCTAATCAATTTATTCTTTTCTGGATGATTATAAATCCTATCCCTTATAACCTTTTCCAACACTTTACCAACAACTGAGGTAAGGCTCACTGGTCTATAATTACCAGGGTTGTCTCTACTCCCCTTCTTGAATATTTGCTATCCTCCAGTCATCTGGCACTATTCCTGTAGACAATGACGAGTTAAAGATCAATGCCAAAGGCTCGGCAATCTCCTCCCTGGCTTCCCAGATGATCCGAGGATAAATCCCATCCGGCCCGGGGACTTATCTATCTTCACCCTCTGTATGATTTCTAATACCTCTTCCCGAACCTCAATCCCACATAGTCTAGTAGCCTGTATCTCAATATTCTCCTCGACAACATTGTTGTTTTCTAGAGTGAATACTGTTGAAAAATATTCATTTAGCGCTTCCCCTATCTCCTCTGACTCCACACACAACTTACCACTACTATCGTTGATCGGCCCTAATCTTACTTTCGTCATTCTTTTATTCCTTAAATACGAAAGTAAGATTAGGCCCAATCAAGGATAGTAGTGGTAAGTTGTGTGTGGAGTCAGATGAGATAGGGAAAGCGCTAAATAAATGTAAAGTAGGTAAAGTAGTTTTTGATAGGAGTATGCTGTTTTACCGAGGTTGCTGTTTTCCTTTGTTCTAATACCTTAGTATATAAGGACAAGTTAACAGAACTAATTGTCTAAACGGGCTTCAACTCGTAGAAGTATGCAGTGTGTAATTTTTGGAGCAGTTCTGATCACATAATTAAACTGTTTTGTGTCTTGGCTGAACCGGTCTCCCATTTTGACTTTTGTCTTATTTTCCAGAAAATGATGATAAAGCACTTTTAAAAGTTTAGACAGCTGGATTTGATCACTTTTACACAGAGCAGATTTACCATTTTACACCACAGTTTAACAGTGTGGTTAAATGAGAGCTAGTAGCTTCACTTTAACCTGTTATAGGCTGAGTATTTTCCTGAGAAGATTTGCTGGATGGAGACATTTTTTCTGGAGGGACCACTCTTTCCGTGACTCCCTTGTCCGCTCCACAGTCGCCTCCAGCCCCACCACACCCAGCACTTTTCCCTGCAACTGAAGTCCTCCACCTGCCCCCACACCACCTCCCTCACCCCCATCCCAGGCCCCAGGAAGACTTTCCAAATCAAGCAGATGTTCACCTGCACATCTGCTAATGTGGTATACTGCATCCGCTGTACCCGTTGTGGTCTCCTCTACATTGAGGAAACCAAGTGGAGGCTTGGAACCTACTTTGCAGAACACCTATACTTGGTTCGCAATAAACAACTGCACCCCCCAGTCGCGAACCATTTCAACTCCCCCTCCCATTCCTCAGACGACATGTCCACCCTGGGCCTCCAGCAGTGCCACAACGATACCACCCGCAGGTTGCAAAACAGCAACTCATCTTGCGCTTGGGAACCCTGCAGCCCAATGGTATCAATGTGGATTTCACAAGCTTCAAAATCTCCCTTCCCCTATCGCAAACCAAAACCAGCCCAGCTTGTCCCCACCTCCCTAACCTGTTCTTCCTCTTACCTATCCCCTCCTCCCATGTCAAGCCCCACCCCCGTCTCCTACCTACTAACCTCATCCCGCCCCCTTGATCTGTCCGTCCTCCCTGGACTGACCTATCTCCTCCCTACCTCTACACCTACACTCACGTTTACTGGCTCCATCCCTGCCTGTTTGACTTGTCTGTTTCCCGTCCATCCATCATCTCCTCTATCCATCTTCGATCCGCCTCCCCCTCTCTCCCTATTTATTTCAGAACCCGCTTTCCTTCCCCCATTTCTGATGAAGGGTCTTGGCCCGAAACATCAGCTGGTGTGCTCCTAAGACCCTGCTTGGCCTTCTGTGTTCATCCAGTCTACAAATTGTTATTTCACATTTTTCTCAGTTGCCCATTTTCAGACCTTTTGTCATAACTTTTTTTGAAAAAGTGTCCTTTGGTGGTTTTGCCGTTCCTCTGCTGACTTCTCTGTTCTGTCCTTTGTCTGCCCCTCTATTCCCATTGGATAAGACAGAAAGGAGCCTTGAGGTTATTTCAGCTGGAACTGGATGCACTGCAACAATGAACTTTGGGCAGTACTTTCATCTTAGGAGATGCCAATTGTGCTAATATTTTTAATTCTGCAATTTATTTTCTCTTTTCTTTATGATGGTCATGATTAGGCTTCCCATCTTAAAGTGATACTCTGAAGTGGCTAATCAAACTCCCTCTGAGGACGTGAATTTCATTTGTACCCTAAATGTGGATACACTTAGAACATTTACAAGACATTTGGACAGGTACATGAATAGGAACGGTTTAGAGGGATATGGGCCAAGTGCAGGTAAGTGGGACTGGTTTAGTTTGGGAAACTTGGTTGGCATGGATAAGTTGGACCAGAGGGTTTGTTTCCATGCTAATTGACTCTGTATGAAGCAGTTTGATGCCGTCTGTCAACATTTAACATTTTGTTCCTTTTAAGATAAAGTTTCATGCCAGTAGATTGAGATAAGGTTCACACGTTCTCTAAACTTAGCTAATTGCATTTCAAACTGCAAATGCGTGCTTTTTATACAATTTCTGTGCGTTATTTTTGAGACTGCAAAGTGCATTGAAATTCAAATATTCCTTTATATTTTCAGTTAACCCAGGCTTCTCTGACACTTCTCAGAAACTTACATTTGTTTTGTTTTTATTATTTCTGTTTGGTTTTATTTGGTGTTTCAATATACTTTATTAAGCGTCTGACGATTTGTTTCAGTTCTTTGTTAACAGTAATTAATTTTTGAGTTTTTATCGTTAGCTTTGCTGTTGTCTATGTCATGCAATGTGATCCATCTATTTGTTCGCATATGTAGAACATGTCTGCATTTATTTACGCATTCACCCGTGTAAGCATTCCTTTTTAGTGCGAAGTCAGTATCTTACTTATCTGTGTTCTTGATTATGGATTGAAATGGTCCAAGACTATTTTTAAAACCAAAGATTGTGCAAGGTATTGTTTAAAGTATTAAAATACAAGTTATTTAAACTCCTAGTAAGTCAAATTAGACTGCTGCTTTGTTCAAGCAATATGAGAGTTCAGCAGTGGGGGTGTGTACAAAGTGAGATACAAGTGGTGTAGTGGTTAGACCTGCTGCCTCACAGCAACAGGCTCAGTTCCACCCTTGTCTAGAGCTTGGACGTTCTCTCTGTCTCTGCATGAGTTTCTACCAGATGCTCCAGTTTCCTCCCACAGTCGAAATATGTGTGAGTTGGATGGATTGGTCATGCTAAATTGCCCACAATGTTCAGAGATATGTAGGTTAGGTGCGTTAGCTATGCAAAATATGGGGTTACAGGGAAATGGTGGGGGAATGGGTCTCGGTGAGATGCTCTTTGGAAGGCTGGTGAGGACTTTTTGGGCCGCATGGCCCATTTCTACACCATGAGTCACAAAGACGCGTAGCTTGGAGGGGAAATTGCAAGTGCTTGTATTCTATGTATTTTGGCCTGCTAGGTGGATATGTTTATGGGTTTAGAAGTTGATGTCTAAGGAGCCATGCTAAATATCTGCAGTCCATCTTACAGATGGTACATGCAGTAGCTACTGAGCAACAGTAGATGTTTGTGAATGTGCTTTCAATCAAGTGGGCTGATTTGTCCAGGACAAGCTTCTTGAGAATTGTTGGAGCTTCACTTATTTAAGTGAGTGCAGAGTATTCAATTACCCTGTTGGCTTTGTCTCTTTTCAAAACTGTTATTTTATTCTTCCTCAAAATGACTTATCATGACCCAATCTGATCTCTCAAATTATCATGACGTCTTCAAAATCCATGTTTGAGCTGCTCTAATCTGGTTTCTTCCCTATTGTTGGACTGAAATTATTTCTAATTGGAAGATATAGATTGGGCATCTATATACTTGCTGACATTCTTCAGCCTTACATCTTCGACTTGCCTCAATCCCCACAGTATCTGTCTGCATATTTGGAATCTGGTTGAGCCAAAGATTGTTCAGTGAAGGACTGGAAAGGCCAATGCCAAATTCCTGTTCCAAACTGCACTCTTTTTATTAATTCCAGCCTTCCTTGAACACTGACTTGAGTGCAGATAGACTGTATGCAATCTTTGTCATTCTGTTTAACCCAGACGCAATCTTCCAACTCCATAACCTTCCCTTGACAAAGGGATCTCCTGTCACCATAGTTTTCCATGTTTCTTACTTCGCTGCCATTCGCCTGCTGAAATTTTCATCAGCTTGATCTCCAGACTTGAATATTCCTCCATCTTCTTCCCTCCATAATTCTGAACTCCCTGTTTCCTGAGCAGTACCTAGTCTTCCTCACCCATCATTCCAGTGTTTGCACAGATTTGGTTCTGCATTTTTTTTAAGATACATTCATGGCCTTTTCCTCCTTATCCCTTGCCTGTTCCCCAGTGCCGCGACCCTGGGCAATGTTCCTCCAACTCTGAGCTCATGTGCACCCTCCATTTTGCACTGACTGCAATGCTTGTAGGTTCCTGGGCCCTAAGTTCTGAAACTCCCAGCCTTGATCTTTCTACTTCTGCAGCATCCCATGGTCCTTCAAATACCATCTTGTTCCATTTTTTTAGTTTTCCCTCTTAGTATCTTGTGGCTGTGCTCATCTTTGCCTGATTCCACTTTTGCAGTGCCTTCAGTTTGTATTTTATGTTGAAGTCATGTGTAAACCTTGGTACAAATAGTAATTGCCATCATCCTGATTGTGGAATTGAAGTCACAGACTCAACTTCTTTGTTTTTGAGACACAAGACTGCACATGAAATAAGAGCGACATTGCACCCAAGTATGCATCAGATCCTCTTACTAATACAAAGATGATCTCTCATTCAGAATGCTCCTAAATGCCTTGGGCTTCATTGCCATTTTGTAAACTTGCCAAGTAGGCTTATTCGTGTTTCAATCAAGCTTGTCAGTATCAGCATTTTGGTCTTTGTCTTAAATACGACTTCATCTATTCACTGTATTGTTCCAAATCTCTTGCGGGAAATGCAGTAAAATAGCTTTATCCTGAAAGATTTGCTCATTTTGGGGGAATCCTATCTGTGGAATAAAACTCCTTTCTGTTTAAAAAAAAGAGATCTTTGAATTTGCAGGCTGTATTTGATCCCTCTGCTGTTGGGAATAGATCCAGTTTAGTTTGTGTGAGGTCTCTGGTGAAATTCAATTTGGTTCTGGAAGCATTGTTACTGTTTGTACAGAAAGAGTGGAGGAAGCGGCATGTGAACATGAATGTTGTAGATTGCTCAATATCAGCATTCATTGAGTCCTAGAGATTTATAGTGTGGAAACAGACCCTTCAGCCCAACTTGCCCATGCCGACCAGAAATCCCAAACTAATCTAGTCCTATTTACCAGCATTTGGCCCATATCCCTTGAAACCCTTTCTATTCATGTATCCATCCAGATACCTTTTTAAATGTTGTAATTGTACCAACCTCCACCACTTCCTCTGGAAGCTCATTCCATTCACACACCACTCTCTGCATGAAAAGGTTGCCCCCCCCCCCCCCCCCCCCCCCCCCCCCCGATTACCTTGTAGACAGTGGATGATTGCTAAAATACACAAATGTGATCATTTACTCCTGAGTCAGGATAAGGATATTGATGGATCAGTGTTCTGAGAGGTTGGTGACATAGTGGTGCTCAGGAAGACCTAGGTCTTCCAAGGGAAAGAATGAAACAGTATTCAATATTACATTTGTTGTCACTAGAACCTTGGTGGGGCCATTAGAGACATCAGTGTGCAATGGTTAACTCAGAATCCATGTTTATGTAATCAATAGTGTTTGAGTGAATACGTAAGAAAGTGGTCAATGAGTGGACAGTGTCAACTATATCAATTTTAATAGGTTAGTAAGTCAGTATTTTCAGTTTAAAAAACAGCTAAACATTAAAATAGTTTGAATTAGTAAGTGTTAAACTTCCTCCTTTTAAACTGCATTGACTTTTACGTAGCATTTATTCGCTACTGTTAGTATACACCCTTAAAAGGAATTATACAACACTTTGAGCCTTTGTCTTTGAATTGGAGAGACCGTACTTGTCTTTTTGGAGCTGAAAAGAATAAGAGTTGATCTTATTGATGTAAGTCGATTCTGAGTTGGGTTGACAGTGTAGATGCTGAGAGGATGTTTTCCTCTAGGGGGAGGGAATCTAGAATTAAGGAGTACAGTTTAAAAATAAGGGGTCTCCCATTTGTGACTGAGATGAGAAACTTCTTCTCACTGCCAGTGAATAAACTTTGGAATTCATTACCCAAGGAAGCATTGGAGGAGGAATTATTTTTCATGTAAGTCCAACTTTGTGGGAGACCAGCTGAAAAGTAAGTTAAGGCCACCTATTAGATCAAACCAAGACTTTATTGAGTGGTGGAGTAAACTTAAATGATAAAATGGCTTTCTGTTGCACCTATTTAAATGTTTTTGTCTCACCAAAATGAATTTGAGTGTGCAGAGCACTGTGGAATTGCAATTTGTTAACAAACATTGGTAAGGTGGAGGTAAGAGCAATGATGGATGGTTTGCATTACATGACTCCACGAAGAGTTAATATGGTCAATTGATCTATTTTCATTCCATCACTTGAATGAGCAATGTTGACCAAGGCAACCTGTTTATTTTTGAAGCCTACTTTGGATACTTTTACACCTATCAGAACTGATAGATATGGCCTCTGTTTAATACTTCACACAAAAGACAGCATCTAAAACAACATGGCACACTCAGAATTGTACTGAAGTGCTCGCCTATAGATAAGCATGTTTATAAAGCTCTTACTTAGTGGGGAGAAAACATGTGATTTGTAAACATCCTTATCCTAATCTGTCTCTGGCAAATTATTCTAAACTTTCAATCTCTTCTGTGCAGAGTCTGGAAAATTTCAACTTGTAAGAATGGACTTGTGGTATTATTGCTGTTTCTTATTTCAGCATTTGAGACATATATCAGTGAAACGATTTTTAAAATGTGTGTTGCATAATGTAAATTTTAAAACTATTTTTCTTACTCTGAATTTTTGTCTTCACTTAATACTTCTTTCTTTCACAATTTTCCAACACAAAGTATCATGTCAGCAGTTTTATATGGGGATTAATTGCTTTCAGCTTGATTAAAAGATTAATTCTGTGAGAAACACAAGCTGTTTTTTAGTGTAATGTTGCAGTATGCTGTTCAGGTTATGTATCTGTCTATCTTCAAAATTCAAACAACACATATTTCCTTTTACTCTTTTCATGCGGAAATTGGATGGCACTTTTGCAGCAGTGAAAATTTCCAAATCTAGACAAGTATCCACTTGCCATTATTTCAAAGTTTAGAGGCCTGGCTCGTGTTTTTCTCTTTAGTTAACATAACTTCCAAGCTATTTTGGATGTGAAATCTTGTAATCTGATCAAAACCTTGTTTATTACTTTCTTTGTGTGTAACTATTCTGTCCAATTCTGACCTTCTGGAATGTGCTATAGTTTATAAAACTGCTTAGAGTAGCATTTGCATTTTAAATTGCTATTTGCATCCTTCAATTGAGGTTGAGAATTTACATTCCTGTCCTTCTAATGTGAAATATTCCTCTGGCTGTGAAATTAGTTTAGTCATAGGCTCCCTGATTTCTATTGTTAAACTGGTACTTAACAGGTCTGTTGGGCAACATGTAAACCAACTCTTTCTTTCTTTTTAAGTGTATTTCTAATTTTCACTCATTGTTTTCAATTTTATTTTTTCCTGTCATTTTGACTGAGTTGATAACTTTATTTCACCATCAGTGTGCCAGAATATCTCAACAATTTGTATATATCTTTAATGTCGAAAAATGTCTCAAACTTCTTCATGTAACAGTATAGTAAGAGTAGAGAGGAGCTGAGTCAAAGGATATATTTAGATAGATGATCAAATCTTGATCAAAGAGACGGATTTTAGTGAATACAGGAGGAAAAGGAGATGAAGATACAAAAGTGTTTAGGGTGGGAAAACAGACATTCAACTGTAGATGAAGGAGGGGTGAGAATGTACAGGAGTCCAGATATGCCAGCTTAATTATTTAACCAAATTGCTCGGAAATATTATGACCTATTGGATTTCTTTTTCATAGTTTAACACCGATGATCCATATAATTCACAAAATAATATTTAAATAATTTCATGAAATCTTAAGAATCTGTTGTCAAAATCAAAAATAAGGGAGAGCAAGTATTTTGCAAGGGTGGAATTTTACAGAAGAGTGTTTTAGAAGTGAAACAGAACATACCACAAGCTATTGAAATAAGGCTCCAATTTTCATATGGCAGATTCCCACAAACTGAATAAATAGCTCGGATCTTGGTTGATATTCACATCCAAAATTGGACAGATCTGTAATTGAAGTACTCATCCACTACTGGAATCAAGTGCCAATCTGGATTTTTGTGCCCAATCCCAAAGTATCGCAGAATACTATTACCTGAGCCAAAACTGACATTTTTATGAATTATTACACGTCATGGTGCCAGAAGATTAATAAGTTTAGAAACTGATTGTGATCTACTTTCATTATTGTTTATCTCAGCTGAGTAATTGTCATGTTCTTAGAAAATCTGGACCACTATTTGACTGATATCGGATGAAGCCAGAGCGGCCCAGCACTTAAGTCTATATTGCTTCCTTTATTCCTTCTACGACAATGTATGACCTCATCTTTCTCTGCATTAAATTTCAGCTGCCATGTTGCATCCATATCTGTGTCCCGTTGCAGTCAACTTATAATCGCCCTCACTGTTTACCACCCCTCTAAGTTTAATGCCATTCATTTTATCATAACGTGTACCGAAATACAGTAAAAAGCTTTGTTTACAGGCAGTGCAGGCAGATCACAGCAAACAAAGGATGTACAGACCAAAAAGACTTAGAGGCATACAGGCTAAATTGCAGGTTACATTACTTGAGTCTAGAGTCCATTCAACAGTGTGACAACGGCCATAAAAAAGCTATTCCTGAACCTGCTGGTGCTTGTGTTCAGGCTTCTGTATCTTCTGCCTGATGGAAGAGAATGTAGGAGATCATTACCTGGCGCGATGGGCCTTTGATGATGTTAGCTGCCTTTCCACGGCAGCGAGCTATATAAATAGAGTCCACGGATGGAAGTTTGGCTTCCCTGATGGTCTGGGCTGTGCACACCACCTTCTGTAGTTTCCCATAGTACTGGGCAGAGCAGTTGCCATCCCAGACTGTTGTGCACCCAGACTGTATGCTTTCAATGAGGCATCTGTAGAAGTTGATGAGGGTACTTATGGACATGCCAAATTTCCTGAGCTGCCTGAAGAAGAAGAGGCATTGTTGTGTCTTTTTGACTGTTGCATTTATATGGGAAGTACAGGCCACGTTGTCAGTTCTCGTCACTCCAAGGGACTTGATACTCTTCACGCTCTCAACCTCGGTTCTGTTGACGTAGATGGGGGCATTGGCAAATTTTGAAATTTGGTCTGTGTCTACTATCCAAGGCATTTTTATGTAAAATACAGTGGTCAAAACCCTGATGTTTAGTGAAGGTCAATGACTGACTGCCACCCTCCAATCTGCAAAGTAACTAGTTATTTTGACTGTTTCCGTTGATGACTGTATTGGCACCGCCTCGTGCTCCCACGAGGAGCTCGAACAGGTCATCCACTTCACCATCACCTTCCACCCCAACTTTAAGTTCACCTGGTCCATCTCAAATACCTCTCTCTCTCTCCTTCCTGGACCTCTCTGTTTCCATCTCTGGCAACCACCTAGAAACCGATGTCCATTTCAAGCCCACTGACTCGCACAGCTACCTAAAATACACCTCGTCCCACCCATTTTCCTGCAAAAATGCCATCCCGTCTTTCCAATTCCTTCGCCTCCACCGCATCTGCTCCCAGGATGAGGCATTCCACTCCCGTACATCTGAGGTGTCCTCGTTTTTCAAGGACCACAACTTCTCCCCTCTCAGTGGTCAAGAACGCCCGCGACTGTGTCTCCCGCATTTCCCGCAACTCATAGCTCACACCCCTTCCCCACAATAACAACCAAAACAGAGCCCCCTTCGTGCTCATGTACCACCCCACCAACCTCCCGGATCCAACGCACCATCCTCCAACATTTCTGCCATATGCAATGCTACCACCAAAGACACTTCTCCCACCCCACCCTTGTCTGCCTTCTGGAGGGACCACTCTGTCCGTGACTTCCTTGTCCACTCCATACTCCCCTCCAGCCCCACCACAACCGGCACTTTCCCCTGCAACCGCAGGAAGTGCTATACCCGCCCCTACACCTACCCCCTCACCACCACCCCCCCCCCCAACCCAGGCGCCAAGAAGACTTTCCACATCAAGCAGATGTTCACCTGCACATCTGCCAATGTGTTGTACTGCATCCGCAGTACCCGTTGTGGCCTTCTCTTCATTGGGCAAACCAAGCTTTTCAGAACACCTATACTCAGTTCGCACTAAACAACTGCAGCTCCCAGTCGCAAACCATTTCAACTCCCCCTCCCATTCCTCAGACAACATGTCCATCCTGGGCCTCCTGCAGTGCCACAACGATGCTACCCGAATGTTGCAGGAACAGCAACTCATATTCCGTTTGGGAATCCTGCAGCCCAATGGCATCAATGTGGACTCCATAAGCTTCAAAATCTCCCCTTCCCCTACCACATCCCTAAACTAAACCAGCTTGTCCCCACCTCCCGAACCTGTTCTTCCTCCCACCTTATGCCCCACCCCCATCTCCTACCTACTAACCTCATCCCACCCCCTTGACCTGTCTGTCCTCCCTGGACTGACCTAGCTCACCACTCACACGCCTTTACTGGCTCCATCCCCACCTCTTTGACCTGTCTGTCTCCTCTCCACCTATCTTCTCCTCTGTCCATCTTCTATCCGCCTCCTCCTCTCTCCCTATTTATTTCAGAACCCCCTTCCCCTCCCCCATTTCTGAAGAAGGGCTTAGGCCTGAAACGTCAGACTTGCCTCTCCTCTGATATCTGCTTGGCCTGCTGTGTTCATCCAGCTCTACACCTTGCTATCTCCTATTTACCACATCTCCTGAATTGTCACTAAGTCAATTTTAAGGTCAAACTGATCCAGTTGTTTCTGTTTCATTGGTCATAACTTTGGTTATTTGTTGTTTGTGACTACTCTTGGTGTCAGCATCCTTTGATAGGTAAACTGTTCGTCATTTTTTTAAGAAAGAGATGCTTACCATTTAAGCTTGTCAAACACATTTCCTTCTACTTCGGGTGAAATAAAATTAATGCTATTTTCAGGAAATTGTGGCTTCTTGTGGCTCTCACTCTGCTATTCTATTTGCTCGGCTTGAGAATTGGTTATCCACAGGATAATAGCTGTTCTGACCTATATGACTTGTGATTTTGAATGTCATTCATGTTGGATATGGCCTCCATGCATAATTCTCCTTCCAAATAGCACAAATTGACAGCCTTATTTAATGACCAATGTGGGAAATGTATGTGTAATTGTTTGATTGTTGAAATTTGATGTTTTGGGCCATTGATACAATATCTCGATGAGGCAGATTCGTTGTTCTTTCATCCTGCATGAAATCCATGCTGTATCTTTGATCCATGAACCATTATGTTCATTAAAACCAAATGCTGCAAATTCTGGAAATCTGAAACCAAAACAAAAGATTCTGGGGAAACTTGGTAAGTGTGGCAATGTCTATGGAGAGAGAAACAGAGTAAACAGACTTGAAACTTTAACTCTGTTTGTCTTCCCATAAATGCTGCCAGATCTGCTAGGCTTTTCCAGCAATTTGTGTTTTTGCTCTGCTTCCAAGATGGAATTGGACTGACAGGACATTATTAAACTCCAAAATTAGCAATTGTTGGTCAAAGTAAAATATCAATGTGAGGTAGTTACACCCATTTCTTTTTGGAGATGATTACTGCCTGGCACTTTTTTTTAGCATGTATGTATCTTATAACTTTCCAACAGGGGCCTTACTTTTTATGGACAGGGACAGCTGCAGTGTCAGGGAAATGACCAATAGAACTGAACATTTTGTGATCACCAGCGTCTCCAGTCTGACTTGATGAAAGGAAGATCATCAGAGAAGCCTTTGAAAGCTGTTGGGGTGGAGATACTGCCCTGGGAAACTTCTGCATTAATGTCCCAGAGTTGAAATAGTTGGCTGCCAATAACCGCAACCACTTTCCTTCTTGCTATATATGATTCCAGTCAGTGGAGAGGTTTGAGGGCTGTGGATCTTGCACCAATTCTGCTTATATTTGAATGAAGGATGTATTGATATCAGGAGTTGAGCGATACAAATGGAATCCAAATCGAGGATTAATTTGCAGGTAATTGGGAATAAATGCTGCATGATAACTGTATCAGTGACATCTTCTAGCCCTTGGCTGGTAATTGAGAATAGTTTTATAGATGGTAGTTGATCAGATTGTATTTGCCCATTTAAAATTTTTCCATTTGTTGGATGGATGCCAGTGTTCTTGCTCAACTGGAGCAAAATCTCAAAAAGTAAGTACGAAAAACAAAGCTGAAAACATTGCCGCCCTCAGTCAGAGGGGCCAAGTAGATCATTCACCTGGAGTTGCACCTACTTCCAGAATTCAGGTTTTCGCTACAGTTAGGATATTTTGTAAGCACATAATGTTTGTTTTATCCAGTGCAGTTGTCTATTTTTCATATCACCTGCTATTTTCATAGCAGGCTAATGACTGTCATTTGTAGTGGCGAGATCCTCCAATTGCAGCCCCAATGATTGACCAAGTTGATGATAGCAAAGCTTTCAGCCTCATCTTTTGTGCTTAGGTCTTGAGTTTTTGCCATTATTTAGGATAGAAGTGCTCGTAGAGCTGCCTCATCTAGCTAATTGTTTAGTTACCCAACACCATTCTCAGCTGAATGTAGCAGGACTGGAGAGCATTGATCTGATCAGTTGGCTGTGGGATTGCGTCAGCCTGCCTACAATATGTTGCTTTCATGTTGTATTTTCTAATTGAAGGTGATGGGTATTAAATCAGCAATGAAAGTTTTGTATACTGTTATTTTCTCCTCTCCTCCAACCTCCCCCCTCCCCCAGTCACCACTACCACTACCACCACCACCACCAGTCCAACCCCAACATTCTCTGATGTCCTGGAGCGTTGTTGGAAGCATTTCTACTTTCAACTTTCACAGCACTATTCCTCTTGCTTACTCTGTGTCGGCAAAAACTTGAATGTTGGAGGTTACTAATTTGGGCAGAACCATGTGTTTTGTTTACTGAGTTATACTGAAATCTAATATTTTGTTCTCAGGCATTTAAAATTATAACTCATTCTGAAATTTACAGGTCAAAAGTGTGCATTTTTTCACTGCTTAAATGTTTGTTGGAATGGGTGGAGATATAATTTATGAATTCAGTTTATTTTGAGAAATTGTGCTCATGATTCATTCTGTGGCACGAGGCATGTAGATGGCCGTTTTCTATTCAGTTACTTTCCTTTTCTTTGCCACATTATACACGTCCAGCAAATATTGAAAGAGGAATGGTTTGTAAATGCGTAGAATCTCGTTATACCCTACTTGAGATTATCAACTTCCTGGAAAAGACTCATGCTTCAAATCTGCAGGGCTCTGCAAATTCCCAGTTTATATTTAAGGTGTACTCCTTAGAACCATGATATTGTAAAATAATGGATAAATTCTGCCTCTCCCTCTTGCCCCTAACTCCCATTGACCAATGTTCTCCCTTCCTCTCAAAGTTGCCATCTCTTGTTGGTCTCACCCAAGTGATATATGCATTCTTAATATTTGAATCCATTAAAAATTGGCCAAAGCTTTCATCGTGGAGAAATTCGAAACCCATGTCCTGGTTTCCAAGAAGGATTTCTTGATGGCATGCTGATGTAATCCTGGCTGAACTACTGCGCAGTGGGATCCACGACTTGTATACAAAGCAGAAATCAAGTATGAAATAACCTCATCTGTTTGCCCCTAAATTCAACATCTAGCCCTAAGCTAGAGTTTTCAAGGAACCTGGGAGTTCTTTGTCTCGTTTCTGAGCCAGGAATGGTGTAAAGAGTAAAATAAAGAGAAAAAGGAATAGAAATCGTTTTTTAATGTAAAAGCCTTTTAAAAACAAACTGCTGTCTTCAAATAAATGGACTGCAGAACTCAGTTGAAGAAAGAAAGTCTTTGTGTCATGGGTAGGATCACAGTTTTATAGTGATTAACTGAATTTCAATTTTCTTCACATAGACTTTCTGTATTTTATGGCTGTTTGACAGTTGTGTTTTGCAGTCCCGTCCTTCTGCAGTTGTGATCTATGGTTACTAGAGACCTGTTCCATTCTAATTGTGAGATTCCATTACTTGTGCTTGTAAGATTCTATTTGGGTTTATTTTGTAAAAACTGGAAATTAATGCTGTTGCTTTGAAGTAGCCACATAAATACTTGTTCTCTCCAGTATATAATTTAGTTTTTTAATTTAAAACTGCTTTCTAAATAGTTTTTTTAATAGAAAAATGGCTCAGTTCATATTTACCCTTTCACCAGTATGCCTTGATTTCAGGCAATACATATCTTTCTATTTTTGAAATTTAATTTAATTTAATTCTGGTTTATTAGTTTTGTTTGCAAATGGTGACTCCTATCTGGGATTAAGAGTAATTTATTTTAGGGTAATTTCGTTACTCAAATCACTTTCCTTGGGAACCCTGCTTAGCACATTATTCCCATCGAAAGATTTCTCTGCACTTCAGAGCTTAAGACATGCTTTTCTCTCAAATGACTTCACAAAACAGATGTAAAAATGAAAGTTAGAGTCTGGACAGTTCTCCCCCGATCCCTCTGAGTAGTTCCCTAGGAACCCTGGGTTGCTGCCCATCATTTGAAATTTTCTGCATTGTAGTTTTTAAAAGCTGGCTGTCAACTGCAAACACGGACAAACCTGTATATTTACCTTAGAATTCCAGTGACCCAAGCTTGCAGTAAGCAATATTCATATAGAGTGATAAAATGTTAGTTGCTGCCATGTGGTGTAGTTGAAGAAAATAGCATTGATGCATTCATGTGGGTATGAGGACTTTGCTTGAAAAGGTAATTAGAGTGGAGGAGGTTTTTGCACAGTATAACCACAAATATCAACTAGTTGGACTCAATGGCCTCCTTGTGTGTTCTGGTTTCTTTGCAATCAAATTGGAGTGGTTTATACAGGAAATGAAACTCCAAGAGTATTACGCTGTTGGAAAAGCTAGGTTGAAAATGTATACCTTTCTTCCCTTCAAGTTAGCTATCTTTTTACTGTTTCTATTTCAGTTCTATCATTCAGGTGACATTTTCTATAACTACAGGCAATCCTTAATTCTTGCTATTTTATCTTACTGTTTTGCAACAGATTTTGTTTTTACCTAACTTATGATGTGAACTACCAACAAAAGAGAGTTTCACTGAACAATAATACCCTTTCTGTGTCAGTTGCTAGTGATTGGATAAAGTCCAGAATCTAACCTTCTGAGTGCCAGTATAAACTTGGCAAGCCTTTTTTCTGAACAGATCGTGACTTAAAATACAGCTGTCTGTGGGGTAAGTTTCGTATGAAGCAACAGTTGAAAGCAATTCTCAGTTCCATCCCTTCTCCCACCTCTGCAATTAAACCATTCTGCCTGTATTGAGTGTTTGTAACATAGACAAGTCAGCTAGACTCCACCTCTGCTGGAGTTTGTACATTGAACTTGCATTATAGTCCGTGCCCTTTTAAGAGGCAATTATCAGAAGTTACTACGTTTTTGTAAGATGTTTTACGTGCTAGAGTTAATGAACTATAAATCTATATTTGCATATTCTGTGTTCAGTGATTGGTGGTATACCTTCAGTTGCCCTCGAGCTCATATTTTTTTTTCTTTTTAAGATAAGCCTTAAAATGTCTTTGATCATGCTTTAAGTTATCCGGCCAAATATCTCCTTAATAAAAGCATGCTAGAAATCTGAAAAACCAAACGAAAATGCACGATTTGGCAACATCTGTGAAGAGATGAGCAGAGTTAATGTTTTGAGCCCAGTGACTCCATACTGCCAGACCTGCTCAGTTTCACCAGCATTTCCTGTTTCTAATATATCCTTTCTGGCTTGGTGTCAAGTTTTGCTTGATAATGCTTGTAAAGAGTATTGTTGTATCTCATTAAATAAATATAAGTTGTCATCCTTTTGCAAAATATATGCTTTTAGAAAAAAAAATTGTTGAACATTCAAATAGAACTTCTAATAGAAGTTCTGAGGAAGGGTTACCGGACCCGAAATGTTAACTCTGATGTTATCTTCACAGATGCTGCCAAACCTGCTGAGCTTTTTTAGGTCCTTCTGTTTATGTTCCTAATAAAAGGACAGCTCAAATGTTATTCTTTTGTTTGTGATATCCTTCTTCAGCTTCTGAATGTAATCTGCCTTTTCCTTCCTCCCAAGCATCAAGATCATAAAATACAGGAGCAGAAGTATGCCTTTCAGTCCAATTCAGTCTGCTCTGCCATTCGATCATGCTGATTTATTTCTCAACCTCATTCCCCTGGCTTTTCTCTGTAACTCTTGATCCCTATAAGAACCTCTCAATCTCTCATGTGGAACCTTATCAAAAGCATTCTGAAAGCCCAAGTAAACCATATTCACTAGCTCCTCCCTTGTCAAGTCCACTAGTTTCAACCTCGTCAGTCAACTATTAATAATTTAAAATCCATTTTAGCGTATTTAGAATTTGGCTAATATTACATTTCTGACTAGTGACTAAAAGATAAGGATAAGTGTTATCATTGGACCTATGTTTCTCATTCACAAGATTCATGTTTGTAAGTACTTCAAGGTTTTTTTTAGTAAAATGGCAAGTTTGTAAGTGGTATTTTGATTGGTATGAGTGCTTAACTACTTTGGTCACTGCTTACTAATTATCTGCTGAATTGGTGTGTGATATACAAAGGAAATAGTCAGCACCACCAGCTTTCCCTTTATCGATCCTTCTTGCTACTCCTTCAAAGAATGTAGTAAATTTTCCAGGCATAATTTCTTCTTTGTGAAGATGACTTGACAGTATTTTGTATATTTCTAAATGCTGTGCTGTTACATCCTTCATAACAGACTCGACCATATTCCTGGTATCAGATGCTGAGCTAGTTAGCCTGTAGTTGTTTATTTTCTGTCTCCTTCCTGTTTTAAATAAAGGAATTACATTGACAATTTGCCAGTTCTCTGGGGCTTTTCTGGAATTCACAGATTCTTGGGAGACTTCTGCCAGTGCATTCACTGCCTCTGTAGCTACTAATTTTAATGTCCTTGGATGTTTCCTGTCAGGTCCAGGTCTTTTCAGAGAAAGAAGACTCAGACTGTTAAATCTTTCCTGACAGGTACAATTTCTTAATTCTGGTATCAGTTCAGAAAACCTTTTTTTTAAAAAAATACATTCTCCAGTGAACCCTGCAGTCCAGTTTAGGTTTTATAATGTGGAGACCAGAACTGCGTCTAATATTCTCATCGATGAGCAAGGTACTCATCAAATTTAGAACAAGCCAAAAAAAGCAAAAATAATTTGAGAAATAGCTTTCTTGGTAAGCAAGTAGATAAGGCAGGGCTATCATCGAATTATAGAGTCAGAGAATCCCGACAGCACAGAAAGAGGCCACTCAGTCCATTGAGTCTGCACCAATCCTCTGAAAGGCATGCCATCCAGCAACAGCTGCTATGGAGTGCTGACTGAGTTACAACAGCTGTCCTGATCTAGCAGGCTTCCACTGTCACATTCCCCAAACCCTGAGCTGTCAGTTCTCATTGAGGGATTGTGACGATTTTCGATCGCTCAAAATGGTGTCACAGTAGAAAAATGTCTGGAAGCCCTGAATTAGGCTCTGGAATGCATTGCCTGTGATATGGTGGAGGCAGGTTAAATTTATGCATTTGAAAAGGAGTCAGCTTATTCCTTTTCAGATAACTATGTACAGGGTTATACAGAGAGCAGGGGAATGTTATTATGCAAAATACCCATTCAGACAGATAATTTTGTCTGAATTGCTTCACCTGCATTGTAATAATTCTATCATTAGAATGTAGTTTGGTCGTTTAGCTTGACCTATCCTTTGTAAATCCTCTAGAAGTTAACTTCTTTGCATTTTATGATTCTGTTAACCTGCATTGCTGCCTTTAGTGATTTTACATATCAGTCCCCCAAAATCCCTTTGTTACTTGTTATCCCATTTTGACTCTTGAATTATGTTTTTTCCTTTTTTTTCTAACAAAGTATACCATCATAGAGTTAATTATTGAAGCAGATATTAATGAATCTTTCTCATTGATATTACAAATGCTAACATGTAATTTCTACTTCAAGCACCAATTTATAATTGCTGACCAGAACTAGAATAATTCATGCCCTTTTCCACATGGTGGTCAATAGAGGCAAAACAGTGCAGATGCTGGAAATCTGAAACAAACCCAGAATGTTGGAGAAACTCAGCAGGTCTGGAAATAGAAGCAGCATTGAGGTTTTCATGTTCTGAAGAAATTGTACCAGACAGGAGAGTTTCACAGTTGTTAGAATGAAATCCTGATTGGAGGGATTGAAACATGGATTATTGAATAATGTGTCCCAGATTTCTGAGAGGATTGGAAGAAGAAAGGAAGGTTGTATTTGCATGTTTTTGATGAGTTTTTGTTTTGAAGAGAGGAGTTAAAAGGCAGGTGACAGATTTGGAGAGGATAACACTATCTAAACAGAGAGTACCATTAATAATATGTGCTGACATGGGAACTCGAAAGAGGAACTCGATGATCAGTATTTCTGTGGGAATAGTATCGAGCAAGTAGGAAAAACATCTCTTGGACAAAATGTGCTTGGAGAGGAATAAGAGGAGACATAGCAAAACTAATCAACAATGGATATTCAGGGTTCGGTTAGGGAGGGAGGTTGACCGGGTTGATTGGGAAATGGAGGGAATTAGCAGAACAGCTGATTAGATTATCTCAATCGTCATGACAAAGAAGCCCAGGAGCCCCTTGCTCTTGTGGGACTTGAGAACAGAGCAGATGGAGATTTAAGATAGATGATTTGCACCCCTAACTGCCTTGAGAAGATGGTGAGCTGCATTCTTGAACTGCTGCAGTCCATGTGACTCCTAAATGACTCAAAGAAAATGACAGTTTTATTTGCATTTGTCTTAAATATTCTCTTGCCAGTCTGCACGCAGGAAGGCCCCACAAATGGCATTGTAAATATTGACCATGCTTACTGTTTTAGGTCTTGGCTGAACAATTAATGTCAGGCAGAACAGCAGTGGAACTCCCCTGCTTTTCAAATAGCACCACAGCAACCAAATTAGATGTTTTGGCTTTTACAAGTATTCTTGGGAGGTGAATTTAAAAAGTTCAGTTTCTGGTGAAATGAGGGATCATAAAAATTGTTATTGTGCAGAAAACATATGATTTTAGTGTGTGATAGAAACAATCCAAACTCCCTGACCTCACTTAACTTCAAACCACCACCTCACACTACCCCATGTTAATTGGCAAACTTAACATTTTCTGGTCAACCAATGGTTATGTGTGGCTGAGGTTAAGCAAGTACTCCCTCGTCAAGCTGAGTTTCTCATCCAAATTTGTGCTTATTCACTAATTGTGTAGCTGCTGTCCTTTTTGTATTTCTCTTGCCAGGAAGTGAGAAGGCTGTTGTACCAATAGATTTTCTGTTCAGGAATCGACTTATTGGTCTGTTAATCAAGCTGGTTATTTTTCTTCATGGAGGCAGCTTCCTGTACTACATTTGGGAGAATGACCTATTGATACACAAGTGTGATAACGAATTATTGATTTTTCATGACCATTTTGGAAAACTTGTGTGGATTGTTAGCTCAGTGAGATGTCAACCTCCTCTGTAGTCCAAGGAGCATTTCAAAACTGTATGAATTTACTTCATTCTAAAACACACCACTGAACCATAGCTCTTTCCCAAATCCTTTCATTGAATAAATGGTCAAAGGGAATTTCTGATGTGGCAACATCCAGATTAATGTTTTGTTGTGCTTTAGTTTGGTAGTCATGAATTGATCTTCACCAGTACTGCAATATGGGAGAAGAAAATAGGGCTCAGTGTAAATTGGCCACTGATCAGCTACGAAGTTGCTCTTCATAATTAGCAGAGACCAGTTTCACGTAGTATGTTTGTCATTACATAATGTTGACTGTGTTGGATGTCAGTGTCAGAACAGTGTAGTTGAGGTAATTTGAAGCCCTACTGCAAGTTTTCTGATAAACACAGATTTAAAAATCAGGCTTCTTCAGTATTGAGTTCTGTACATTTTCCATTTAACTTGAAGGCATTTCCTTCATGACAGTAAGCAATTCTGTCCTTTGTTGGCTTTGTTAATGGCTGCTGGCTCCTTAGATTTGTCAGGTCGGTGACTGCTGTGATTTTTGAATTCTTTTCATGTCAACTTACATCAGGATTTGAAAACCTGACCACAAGTGGAGGTTGACCCAAAGACACTACCTTGACTTGGAAAGTAAAATTTAAACCATGTTGGCAAAGCTGCATGGTATGGTACATGACAACACTTACTACATAGCAAGAATGGAAAGTGTGGCCCTGGGTCAGTCTTTCACGTGATTACACCTTGTGCCACCACAGTATTTGTGGAAACTTCTGAAGTGGCTCAGCACATGGCGCAGCAGCAGCTAATCATGTTACAAAATATGCTTCAGATTCCTTATTCATGAAATCCAGTTTGTCTTTTAATTGCAGTTTTAGACATCCATGTGCTAAAATTGGACATTTATGGTGTGATATAGTCTTTCTCTAAGGCATTGCCTGTAGACAATGACTTCAGTAACCCCAATTTTATCCTCACTTGCACTATTGATTGTTTTGTAGCTTGGAAGCTGCACTGTCGTGAATCACACTGGATTTCCTTGTGTTGTGTGTTTGGAAACAATTACCTCTTTAAAATTAAGAAATTGATTATGTCAACATTTTTCAGATATTGCTTTTCTTTGGAATTCCTGACTCATTAATGCACAAACTATTATTTGTGCTCTGGACAGAGGTGGCCTAACACCAAAGGTATTTTAATCCCTTAAACTGTGTTTTCACAAGGGACACAGTCATCTGGTTCCCAAGGAGATAAATTAGTTTCTTTCAGTTGACTAATAGTGAGCAGGAACATTTTATGAATGTGCAATTCCCATTTCCTTTTGCACAAAAGGAGAGCCCAACTGCAGAGAAAATTTTCATTAATAACTACTTTGAAATTTTTTTTTTCATTTTATGGTAGTGGAATGAAAAGAAGATTTCAGTAGGATTGGTGGATCTCAGAACGTGGCCGAGCCCTGCAGTCTGAAAAGGTCTCCGTGCTTCTAAATGGCTGAACTAATACTAATTAAAGGATTGTGGTTGTCTTCTTGGTTGGCTTTCTTGAAACTCAAGAGAGAGAGAGAGAGAGAGAGAGGCTTAGCTAACTTTTCCAAGGCAGGATGAGATTAATGTTTCGAAAACAACCAATTTATTCAGTGTAGACATGATACTCATAGTTGTGGTTGCATTTGGACCCAAAGTATTTTTCGTGTTTCAGGTTGGGCATTCGCCCTAGTCAGTGGAATCTTTACAGTGCAATTTCTAATTTGTTATGGTTAGAATTAAATATTGCTTACAATTCATGTGCCTGCCATGGTACTCCTCCCCTGTTCATATTGCAACTTTCACAATCTGGAAGAGGAAAATCACTGTTCTTGTTTGTTGCAGTTACACTCTGTTCCTATCTTGCAAGAGGACCTGTTGTAACAATCCTAAAATAAAAGAAAAGATAAAAGTATGTGCAGACAGACGTCAATGGGTCAGTTAGTTTTATGAAAATCATGTGCTAAACATATCTGCCTGATTTCTTGAGCACCTAAATTGATTTTCTTTTTGGACCAAGATTGAGTGAATCGAGGAGTATAGACCTCAGGCCTCTGTGTGCAGAATGGACATCTAAATTGGACATATTAAATTCAAGGGAATAGTTGGTAAGAGATTGATTTAATTTTTATGCCTTGTCATTTCAAACAGAAATATATGTTCCGTAACTTTGTGTGTATTTCATGCTAGTGATTTAAAAACAGATTGGAATTGCCTATTATGAAGTATTTAAGCTTTTGATTTAGATTTGGAAAAAGCAGTTCACTTGCAATACTGCAATACTTTTGGTTCTCATTTCGGCTTTGATGATGAGTCATTTCAACTCAAAGTTAGCTTTGTCTCTCTCCATGGATGCTGTCTGATTGTTGTGATCTCCAGCATTTTTCGTTTTCATTTTAGTTTCTCCTGATTAATTAATAAATACCTGATATCTCTTAGTCCCACAAACCGAGAGGTTGAAAGTGAACCAGTCGTGTTTCTGAAGCTATTAATGTGACATGGTAATGTAGTTCCACGAAGAAAATAACTTTGTTGAAAGCTTCCAGATTAATGTTCTTCCAGATGGCAACTTTTCAACTCCATTATTCATAAATCCAAGTAAATTGCAAATGCACACTCCATTGCACTTTACTGTTTTACAATATAAGTAATTCCTTTTTAACGTTGTGTTATGACTGTCAATGAGGTTGACTAAACTTAATACAGACAATGTGATTCTCAGATAATTAATGTTGTTATTAAAGTAGCCAAAGTTGACTAAAATTCAGTCTGATCCTTAAATTGAAAAGTTTTGGTTTCAGTTCTAGGGTAGTCTGTGATATAAATTTCAGTTATTCAGAGCTGTTTCCTTACGTAATACCCGGTCTGGCTATACTGCAACAAGCTCTATTAGAGGGGTTCATTCCAAGAAATGTACACCATTGTTTTCCTTTATTAAACTGTTATAGCCTTACCTTACACTGTCATGATTCTTTGCGCAGTTGGGATATTTCAAAAATATCATCTTCATTCATTTCAGAATTGTCCCTTTCATTTTCTTCTTATATGTGTTTGATCACAAGAAAATGTACATGCATATTTTCTAAGATGTTGCAGCCAAAAGGGACACTGGAGTACCAAATCAGACCATTAGATGAACAGGAGTGTTCTGGCTACAGACAAGAGGTCTGTTCTCTGCTGTAGATATGGAGGGCATAGTTACCTGTTTAGTAAGCAGGCTGTTGCATTTCATAGTCAAACTAGGTTTTCAAGATTTTCTGTTTTTGATAGTTTGTGTTAATGGAAGAATAGGAAAAGTGCAATACGGTTCAAGCTTTTTATGCATGTTATGATACGTTAGAGATGAATAACTTCTTAAAAAGATATTTGAAATTCGAATAATTAACT
This sequence comes from Stegostoma tigrinum, assembly GCF_030684315.1. Lineage (NCBI taxonomy): Eukaryota > Metazoa > Chordata > Chondrichthyes > Orectolobiformes > Stegostomatidae > Stegostoma > Stegostoma tigrinum. The sequence goes on along the minus strand of NC_081361.1, from coordinate 10,645,317 downwards.
GGAAGGATGACATGATGAAATGTTGAGCTTTAAGACTTTTACTGTAACAAGGAAACTCAAAGCAACATGGATTAACAACTATTCTTGGAGGCAACTTAAATACAAATTGCTTAACATTTTTCATTTAACTTTTAAAATAGCTGATAATCCTCAGCCATGGTCATCCTTTACTTTGACTTCTCGTGTGGGCACTTCTTTCTCTAGGATTCATTGCAAAGCTATTTTCAGATACAAATTACTTGATTTGTTTCTCCATGCCCAGTTTAATGGTTTTCAATCCCTGAATTGACTTTTATGTTCAGAGTTATCTTGGAAACTTCTCCCTAAAACAAAAGGTGGAGAATTTTCTGGCCTCATTAAAATCCTCATCAATTTAGACCTTCAATCTGAGCTGCCACCTCACTTGCATGTTGATTAATAAAGACTGACTGTTCTAGTTCCTGTAGCTACCTCTGGATTTTGGCAATTATTTGTTCACAGCATGACATGAGAAATTGCTGTTAAATTTGTCCTGTAATATAGCACTGATTATTTCACCTTTATTGTTATACCACAGTCTTGACTGCATAGTTAAAATGCAGAGGGTGACTAAGAAAGTTATTTCAACAGCAACGGTCGAGGGAGGAAATGTCATTTGTGAGGTCAAAAAAACCTTTGTATTTGTTTTGTTTTGCAATATTGCTTGCCTTGCATCTGTCCTTAGTAGTAACACAGCTGAAGCTAACTTGTCTCAAGACAAATGGCTCCCATCTCCAGAAAAAAGTTTGTCCTGTGCACTGCTAGAATGATATTGCAGTGTTGCCCTGATTGTAGCTACATTGCCAGAGTTGCATCTAAGCTATGTACTTTCATCCTTAAAGCTCATTGACCCAGAAAGTCACATGAACAAGTGGCATATTTTTAAAGACTGCTTCTTTACTGCTTATGAAACTGATTTTGGGATGTGTTTTCATTTAAAATTGACTTGTCAGCTGATTCCTCTTATATGATTAGTGTATTCACACACCCACTCCAAATCCTTTGTGATTTTGTGTTCCTGGACAGTGCTAGAACCAGTCTTCTCTGGCTGCCAACAATCGAATTTAGTACAGGAAGTGAAGCTCACAAATTTGCTTCGTGCTACATAATTGAACAAATTCTCTTTACTGAAAACTATGGATGGGGAAAATATCATTTTCTTTTAGAAAAGAGATGTTGCATTACATATTTTTTGTTTAAGCTGTGAGCTGTCATCACATTTTCCCCTTCTTACCCTCACAATTCCCAAACTCAATCCTCCACACCCACGTAGTTTCTTTGCATGTCATCGCCTTTCAGATTAGTCATGTGATTTTATCCATGAGAATACAGGAAGTTCTATCTTTTAAAGAAAAGACTTTGTTTCACTTGTTGTGGCTGCTCTTGGTTTTAACGCTTTCAGTCATTCCATTTGGTTCCTTACCCACCCTTTACAAAGTTATCTGGCATTTTTGAACACACTTGTAAGCCTGCGAGGGTTGACTAAGATAATAAAGTGTGAAGCTGGATGAACACAGCAGGCCAAGCAGCATCTCAGGAGCACAAAAGCTGATGTTTCGGGCCTAGACCCTTCATCAGAGAGGGAGATGGGGAGGGGGGTCTGGAATAAATAAGGAGAGAGGGGGAGGCACACCGAAGATGGAGAGAAAAGAAGATAGGTGGACTGAGTAAGCTTTGATTTTATTCATTTGCCCAGTGAAGAAATTTCCGATGTCTCTTCTGTATCTTTCCCGACATCTGTGCCCGTGATTCAGACTTGATGTGTCAAAGCCACAGAGTTAACTTGTGCTGTGATGTGTGTTGTGTCAACCGAACTGGTTAAAAACAAGTCAAAGTACAAATGAAGAAGATAGAAAATTGCTGAGTAGAGAATTGAAAATGGGTTCCTTTGGTGGACTGGTTGATCATGTGTCACAGGATTTGAAATTATAGATTGGGTCAGATGTAAGACTTTCAAGAGAGGTCTTTCAAGTCCCATAATCCTTAGAACAAGCCTAGAACATCCCTTAGATTTTCATAATTGCTATCCTTTCAGCCAAAGGAAGGTCTTATGATTTTAAAGAGCATTTTCTTTTGTTAAATAATATATGTTGCTGAACTTGTGGAAAAGTACTCCTGGCGGGGGTTACTTAGTTGGGTTAGGCCACCCTTTGGAGATGACTGTGTTATAAGTGCTACATTTTCATCAGTAGGGTGCTTTTCAAATCAAACTCAAGAAGATATTTAGATTTCTAAATTCATACCATGCCACATTAAGTATTTCTGCTTTGTGACTTGGAGCTGTTTTACTTCAGACATCGCATTCTAGTGACCGTGACAAAGGTGACATTTCTCCTTTTGTGGCTCAACCTGTCTTCAACCTTTAGTACAGTTAACCACACATCTTTGTCTAATGTCTCTCCACTGTCCGCACTCATCTGCTTCAGTTCTAATCCTTCTAATTGTAGCCAGAGTATCATTTGCTATGATTACTGCTCCTGGTCCTGCACTGTTAGATCAGATGTCCTCCAAGAAACTGTTGCTTGCTGTCTCCTGTTTTTAGTCTTGTGTTGCTCCTGGAAGATACTGTCCAAAAGTACTTCTTAAGTCTACCACTTTACTAAATTATTTGACCCACAGCATAAGATGGATGGATGTTTCATCTAATTGAATATTGGAATAACTGAAGCTGTTGTTTTTGTTCTTCATTCCCTTGCTACTAACTGCAAACCGCTCTCTTGAAATTGTACAGGTCCAAATCACACTGTTTGCAACCATGCTGTCATATTTGTTTCCAAAATCAACCTCTATTTATGTTGCCTGGTGAAGTGAAGCTTGATTTTTTAGAATTGTCATCTGTGTTTTCAGATCTCTGTCTGAAATCTCAGCCAACATCATCAGTAATCAGATTTCTGCACTCCATCTTCACCCTAGTTTTTCAACAGCCTAAATTTTTGTGCTCTAACATTTGTGGCTGAGTTTTCAGCTTTACAGGCCTTAATTTCTGAATTCCTTTCCTAAACCCTTCCTGCTCTCTTTCCCTCTTTAGTCTTTTAAGTCACTCCTTTAAAATCAATTTTTTTTACCAAGATTGCCTTAATGTGGTCTCCTGTGGCTTTCTTTTGTTTTACAACGCTCTTCCAAAATGCCAGAGGCATTTTATTTACATTAAAGGTGCTGGAAAGATATAAATGATTACAGTAGACGTTATTTCCATTCTTTTTGAAAAGGATCTGCTCAATGACACCTTTTCTATAGTCAGAGTTGAATTATCCTTATCTCAAATAAGTGTCAAGGAATGTTTCTAAAAACAGAACAAAGGATAAAGCTGAGTAAGAATTTGAGTCTTTAGAGCATCATGTGCCTTGTACACTTTTATATTCATTTAGGCATTTCTGTTTGTGCCTTGTCTCGCTGCCTTGTGCGTTGGAAATTGTTTTTTCTTGTCACCAGAGGTTTCAGTTCCGAACAATGCGTTTGACATTCTTCGCACCATCCGAAACTCTGTTCCAGTTTCTAAGAAAACCTTATTGTCATTGTTTTGACAGTGATGGCTGGGAGTTTTGAACTAAAATTTTATAATTACAATCTTATTCATTCTCGGAGATATTTAAAGTTGCTTGTAAAAGTAAAGTGACAATGGTGAAGAGAAGCACTCTGATGTAATATAGCTCAACATTGTTATTTGCTACATTTGAACCGACCGGGGGTTATTTCTAATCTGCAAACATTAACTAACCTCTCTGTGATAAATGCATTGGCAGTGGCATAGGCAATACATGAATTGTGTCACAGGTAGGGGGTAGAGGAATATATGATGCATAATGGAGTTTGTGGATTGTGCCAAAGACTACAATTGTGTCTTCTCAAGTTAATAGAAAAACCTTGCAGTTTATCTGATACTTGCAGCATCTGAAAGATACAAATATATTGTTAGCAGGGTATGAATGCTTGAGGTCAAAAGCCAGAATTTTGGTGGTAAGAAAGAACAGGATACTATTTCTGCTGCTGTTTGATGAAATCATCCATGTAGCTGAAAAATATGAAGAGGTCATGGATAGATCCTTGAGGATACTAAAATAATCCAAATCAGTGGTGATACTGGACAAGTCAAATCCCAGATTAAAAGTTGGTTGATAGACCACTTGGTTAATCTTTTAATTTAGATACCATCAATTCTAGGAAATATTGCTCCGATCTCAACACCTCCCAATTTTGTTTTTTGGATTTTTGTGACAGTTTTATGATTTTTTTTCCTAGCCTACTGGCATGAATCTTCGCAATTCTAATAGTCAAACCTTATTCAATTTTAACAATTTAAGGACTTCAACTGCAGTTCCTCTGGCTTAGAAGCATCATAAACCAAAAACGCTTTTGTTCCTAGTGACTGTTTACCCTAAGCTAAAACATGATCATCTTCCAAGAAAACTGGTTTCCTTCTTGACTGAACATTTGATTCTTCAAAACGAATGTAAAAAGCTAAACTAATGGCTTCCGATCTGTCTGAAGAAATTAGCTCCACAGAATTGGCAGATACCATTTTTCTTTAACTTTAAAACCCAAAGCCCTGAAAAAATATATATTATAAATCCATTGTCATATTACCGGAATTAACAGTGTGGGAATAGACTTAAGAAACCATCACAGAAATTTCTCTGGCTGGAACAACAGCAACAATTTACATTTATATAGTACCTTTTAAGGTGCTTTTTTGGGAACTTTTTAAAGACAAAATATGACACTGAGTCACATAAATAAGTTATTAAATTATATTAAATCATATAATCAAAATCTTGCTTAAGGAAATTCATTTTAAGCAGTGTCTTAAAGGTGGAAAGCCAAACAGAGTAGAATATTGGTATAGAGAGGGAAGCCAGAGCTGAGGCGAGAAAAGAAGATTCTTAAAGGTGGAAATGAGTTACAAAATTGATGAAGGTTAGGGATAGAATCCCAGGGCTGAGGGTCTAGGAAACTGAAGGTTTGAAGACCAGTTATGGCGTATTAGAGCGATTATCTTAACGGTTGTGGGGCTGAAAGAGATTAAGTAGATAGGGAGGGTTGAGGCAAAGAAGGGATTTGAACATAATTGTAATGAGAATTTAAACTTGAGATATTGTTTGACTGTGAACCAATATAGATCAGCGAGCACAAAAATGATTGGCCTTGATAAAAGCAAAATGCTACAGATGTTGGCTATCTAAAATAGAGCAGAAAATGCTGGAGAAACTCAGCAGTTCTGGTAGGAGAAGCAAAATTAATGTTTTGAATATGATATGCCCCTTCTTCAGAAAAGTTGGGGCTTGATTTGAATTAAGATGCAAGCAGCAGAGTTTGGATGTCCTCAAGTTTACAGAGGGGAGTTTATGGGAAACTGGAATGAATATGCAGAACGGTAAGACTAGAGTTAACAAAGGCCTGAATGATGATTTCAGCAGCAAATGAACACAGATATGGAGTGATGTTGTGGAGATAGGTGTAAATGGTAGTGATGGCATGAATATATGGTCATGACTGAATTATAAAATTGGAACTCAATAAGGCAGTCCCCCTGAAAAAGAGTCATATTGGACTTGAAATGTTAACTCTGTTTCTCTGTTTATAGATGTTGCCAGACCTGCTGAGTATCTCCAGCATTTACTATGTTTCTTTATCAGGCAGTTCCACTTAGCTGAACAACTGAAGAGAGATTATTTAAAGAGGATGGTGTAGTCAACCAGCCAATGACTGCAGACAGATTGAGAGGAGGGAATCATGCATCAGTTGCAGGGGACAGTAATGTGAGACTTTGATCAGGACAGCTTCAGTTCTGTGGCAACAGTGACAGTTTAATTGGAGAGATTAAACATGTAGTTGGGTGAAAGGTGGGCACTGATTTCACATTATGCAAGTGTACTTGCTTCCGTGTGTGGTGAAATACCTGCTGAATGTTCCTCAGCTACCTGAATGATTTGACTCCATACATAAACTCTTCTTCCAAAGTTATACCAGAGTCAAATCTGCCAAACATCAAAGAGAGACAATAATGCACATTTTTTGAATACAAGTATTAAAAATTGAGTTGGAGAAGCAAAATCCAACAGATTTAAAGACTTTGTGAAAAATGTACCATTATTTCTGTTCACATCTGCTGCAAAAACTCCGTAAATGCTGTAAAAATACATGAGCAGAGATCAAAATAGGTGATGAGTTTGTTCAAGTCTCTGCACTCTGAGCAAGAATGCACTGTCCTGCTATTAGAATACTCGCTGCCCTCACCTCCCTGTGCCAATGTGCTACAAATGGAAAAATGCAGATCCACCTTCTCTTTGAGTATGCCTAATTGAGTCGAGTTTCCATTATTGCTAAAGCTTCGGTTTAAAGTGAAAATTCTGACGTGTAAGTTAGAATTTCAAGGTTCAAATGAAGGTTGTAGGAAAGCAAGAATTTGGCTAGGTTGAGTATTGGGTTTAAAGGAAGATTTTGTTTTTTCTTGGAGGAACCATCCAAGGTTGATTTGGATGACAGCTCAAAATTTTATAATCTAAACTAGAGTGTGCTTTGATAACTTCATTTGAACAATTGTTTTTATAACAACTGACCGCCTGAGAAACTGAGGAAATCTGATCGAAGTATTCAATATCATGAGTAGGGAAAGAGGAACATCTTCTCATTAGTGAAAGAAGAACACGGTGGCACATTTAAAGTAATTTGCAAACGAGCCAAAAGAGATAGGAGGTCTGCTGCTCTCTGAGGGGCTAAGAACATTTCAATGTGGTGCTGACTCTATGAAGGTAAGATGGCAGAGCAAACTTAATGCAATAATTGTCTAAATGATCTCTTCATCTGAAGCTCAATTTTTGTAGTAATCTCTTGTGTATTCTTTTATTAGTGTTTTTTTGAAAATCTAAATGTATTACATTTCTTGCCTCCTTGTTATCTACCCTGCTAATTACACCCTCCAAACTCATTCGTGGAGTATGATTTGCTTTTCATAAATCAGTGTTGACTGTGCCCAACGGCAGAGATATGGTATTTCTCAAGTGCTCTGTTACTGGGTTCATTAAAAGCACATTTTTGCATTGAGGTCAGATTAACTGGCATATCGTTTCCTCATAACTTTGTCTCTCCTTTCTCGCATGGTAGTTAGTGACCAGGGGAACAGGTTAAACTGAGAAATTAGAGTATGACAGGTGGTTATGAGAACGGGATCATCCCACTAGGTGGGATTTTGAAGACGTGGGGAGTGAATAAAGTAGTCAAATTAGGCTGGCTTTGATAGTAAAAGGCATGGGAGAGAGCAGGAGGGTGATATTACACTGAGAGTAAAGTATTAAAGTGAATAGGGAGCGATCTTGAGATTGAGGACACACTGAATGGAAAAGCATACAGCATGCGAAGTAATATGTTGCTAAAAGATTAAGGCAAGTTAGCAGTAAACTAGAATAATTCTGAACGGCATAGTAGAGTATGGACAGAATTCTGGAGAGTGAGATCAGATTAGATGGAACATTAAAGGGAAGGAGGAGAGATTGCAAGGGTGTGAGTAGACTAGATGGGGCATTAAAAAAAAGGAAAGCAAGCAACAGGATTAGGTAAATGGGGTTAGACTGTATTATTAAAGGATATCAAAAGGAGATTAAACAAGTGGGATATAAGAGGACTTCAGGAGTGAGCAGCAGCATGGTAATAGACTGAAAGAAACTTAAAAACTAGAGAGGGCAGAAGAGTGGTAGTGGACTAACAGGAAATTAAAGCATGAGCAAGAAAGGGATTGGAGGGTGTACAGAATTAAATAGCATAGCGTGAGCAGCAGAGAATATTATAACATTCAGAAAATGAATTAGGGAACGTGATCAAACTGGATCAATTTGTTAAATTATTCATGCACGGGATGTGGGTATAGCTGGCTGGGCTAGTATTTGTTGCCCAACCCTAATTATGCAGAGGGCAGTTAAGAATCCACCACCTGTGGATCTGAAGTCACGCTAGACCAGACGAGGTAAGGATGGCAGATTTCCTTTCCTGAAGGACATTAGTCAGCCAGATGGGTTTTTAATGATAACTGGCAGATAATTGGCAATCATTAGACTTTTAATTCCATTTTTGTGATTCCATTTAAATCTCACTACCTGTCAAGGCGGGATTCAAACCAACTCAAACATGTAGTTTGGGTTTTTGGATTACTAGTTTAGTGACATTCCCCTTATGCCATAATGTGCAGGAGGGAGGGATTACACTGGTGGGATATTAAAGAGAGTGTGGTGTACAGGAGAGAGGGAGATTAGATTGGATGGAATATTAAAGGGTAAGTAGAATTGGGCCATTTGGAACATTCAAGATTTTCACAAGAAAGCTGGATTTTGGTGTCATGAGAACATGTACTAAAAATCCAAACAAATCTTGAATTCGTTCCTTCACCATGGTGTTGTCTTGAGTTTTAATAGTTTAAGGATGATTCATGCCTGACTCTATTCAAGAAAGTATTTTACAAAGACGCATGAACAGGCAAGGAATAAAGGGACATGGACCATGTGCAGGCAGATGGGATTAATTTAGAATGGCAACAGAGTAGGCTGAAGGGCCTGTTCTTGTGCCGTACTGTTCAATGTTCAGTGAAAATGTTTTCTTGCAGTAAATGGCTAGATCTTGAATGCACTGAGAACAAATTCTCGTGTTTAGGTCTTTGGCATCTGAAGGCTTGGTTGCTACAGGTGGAGTGATTAAAATTGGGGATGCTGAAGAGTCCAGAATTGGAGAAGTGCAGACATCTCGGAGGGCTGTTTGGCTGGCGGAGATTTCAGAGACAGAAAGATATGAGAGGTTTGAAAACAGCGTGGGAGTTTTAAAACTGTGACACTCTAACTGGAAGTGAGATGGAAGGAGTACACTTTTTTTTTCTAATTCAATTACCCCACTGGTCAAAACAAATTTGTTTTACTCCGTTCTTGATTTTGTCAACTATATGCTTTACAACTGCTTTCTTTACATTAGACTTAAAATAAAAGAGATCTGTCAATCAGCTTTTTTTAATAAGCACAAAATTATTATAAATCGGAATTTATTCCACAAGAATGCAGATTTAGATAACACACACACATGAAAATACAAATCTGCACTATGAAAACAAACACAGCAGTGAAGGAAAATGAGTAAATTTATTGTATTCGTTGTGCGAAAAAGAAACATGTTTGGCCAATAATGAATAGTTCTTGAAAGAAACAAAAGGATAAGACCTAGTATGTTCAGATGGCTATTGATCTTATGCTGTGGTATGACAATTGACTCTGAGGTCTAGGCATATGCATCTTGCTTGGGAAACATTAATAACAATTCTTCCACTTTGTCTTCAAGTTGACAATCAGATTATGCACTGGATTCACAACAGGGCTGTTTCAGTTGTTAGGAAGGGGAGTCGAACCCCTCTGATAATTAAATTGAAACACAAGTCCCCAGTCTGTTACGGCAGGAGTAGAGGTCCCCTTCCAATAATTAAACCTCAAACACCCCAGAGGCTGTCCTCACCTGGGCTAATCTATTAAACTGTTATGGAGAAGGGGAGGTTAAATGAAAGAAAATCCCTGATATTTACTTTATAAGTAACAATTTATTTATTCAACCATATCAGTGAGCAAATTAAAAGAATTGCTAACAAACCGAACGATTCCTGAATAACTACTAATTTTTCCCTAACTGAACTAAATTCTACTGGTATGTTGTTCTAACAATCACAAGTCCCGCTTACGTAAACCCAAGTTAAAAGAAAATAGATTAAAATATAGGCTCTCAAAGTCTATGTACTTTTCTTCTGCTGTTTTCTCAAGTCACAAACACCTTTCTTCTGCTAACTCGGCTGTCAGGGATTTTTTTGGGAAGACTAGAAGTACTTTGGTACCTTTTATAGATCAATGGTGCTTTTTTTAGCGAGCTTACAGAATTCTTCTGAGTGTTGAATGCTTATTTCTCAGATGGCAGTTCGCTCTGACACTGATTTTAAAAAACACCCTCTCCTCAATATACTTTGGATGACATATCAGTTTTCTTACAATCGCATTGGTCTGAAGTTGTCAAAACTATCAGATTTCAATTCAGTTGGCTTTCAATTGCTAAGTGGTTGGTTTAAATTAATTGGTTGATTCAAGCTGGTTGCCAAAACATCAAAACAAGCCTAAGGTTTCCAATCACACAACTAATTGATATGTATTTCCATTTTAGAACTGGCTGTACATCTTCAGCTACATGCAGACACATTTTTTTCTATATGAATCTCCTAAGCTTAGAAAAGCCCTTTCCCTCTTAAAAGAGGCATGTACTCTTCTCTCTTATTTTTTTACAAACTAATTCTAGTTTCCTGCCTTCCAATTCACAATTACTCTACATAACTTCGTAAAACAGTAACGGATGAGTTCAGCTAATCAGCCTATTCTTCAGCAGACTCCTCCTTACTGAAACAAAACAAACTCCAACTGCCTGCCAACAGTGTTTAAACAAGTCAGCCGTAAAACACAGTCAGGTGACCTCTAGCAAACAAGTCCACCAATTGGCTGAAATTGCTTTTTTAAAAAAAGTTCCAATATGTCTTTTCTTTGACTTTTTGAAAGTAAAAATCCAGACATCTCCGCGAAACTTGGAAAAGGAACTTTTTTCCCCCCGTAATCTCTTAAAGCTCACATGCTTAAAATAATTGACTATGAAGCCTTTGTAACATGTGGCATTTTAAAAATCTTTCGTAATATATGTCAGAAGAATTGTTGAGACGTATTTTGAAATTTGAAATTTTTGAAGTGAAAATTTGGCTGCTTTGGGAAGTAGAGCAAGTTTCAAACATGTGTTAATTGATAGTGGAAGGCCATACAGTTTGGTGGAATTGGAACCAGCCCATGGGTCACGCTCTCCCTTGTACTGTTTGTTCATCTGCACTACTTCATTCTGCTGTCTTCATGACTGGAACAACAGTGAAACTAAGCATTCTTTGTGACGTTCTCATGAGTATCAGTTCATTGCCTTTTACGTTGATGAAGACAATTGTAAAACTGCAACTTTTGACAATGTCCCATCCATAAATAAGTGAATAGCACTTCCAGAATGGGTATTTTCAATCTATTCTTTTTAACATTTGTGTGTAATTTATTTACTGAGGTATCTGCAGAATTTATTTACAATAAATTTAAACTCTCTAGTTTTGTCTAAACTTACAATTCTGAAAAATGAAATATTTGTAGAATTTTCTAATGTCCTAACTTCATGTAGTTGAATCATGGGTTTGACTTTCCTAAAATATGCATAACAAATTTGTTAAAAATAAGATGCTACAATTTGCATTGTTTCAGATTTTGCTTCATTTGTTTAATCTGGAAGAGGTTAGTAACTAAAGGCAAAATTTAATGAGATGCAAAATGAGGTGAAATTTCTTCCTGTGCTTGGTGTTAGCACATAATACTTGAAGATGTTTTTCTCTCTTTTCTCCTGCCTTTGATTCCAAGCATTGTTTTATTGTTACATGTATAATGAAAAGCTTTACTTGCGAGCAGTCCAGGCAGATCATAGTAAGCAAGGACATACCGCTCATAGGGTGAAAAAAATACTTGAACAGAGTAAGGCATACAAGCTATGCTGCACAGGGTATGTGCTAGGCAAGATCAACTTATCAAAATCAGCATTATTTGAAGCAAGAGAGCCCACTCATTAGTCTAATGGCAGCAGGGGAGAAGCTGTTCTTGAACTTTATGGAGTGTGTGTTCAGCTTCAGTCAGGCAGAAGATAAAGAAGAGGTTGTAGGAGAGCATTCCTGGCATGGGATGTGTCTTTGATTTTGGCAGCCTTTCTATGGCAACGAGATGGGTAAGTGGAGATAATGGGTGCCATGCTGGCTCCCATAATGGCCTAGGCTGTGCACACGACATTCTGTAGTTTGTTATGGTCCTGGGCAGAGCAGCTGCTGTACCAGGCCGTTATGCACCTGGACAGTATGCTTTCAGTGGTGCATCTGTAAAAACTGGTGAGGGTCCTTATGATCATGACAAATTTCCTGAGCCATCTGAGGAAGAACAGGTGTTGTGGTGTCTGGGTGACAGACTTACATTGAATTGGTCGACACTTATGGGCACATACTGCAATGTTCACCACTACCTTTCACAGGATTGCTGATGAGGAGATGCTTACAGTCCTTATCATTTATTCTCAGGTACATCAGCCTGAAAACAAAAATGCTAGAGATCCCAGGTCAGACAGCATATAGAGAGAAAGGAAGCTAACGTTTGAGACTTAACGACTCTTCATCAGAGCTGACATGAAGAGTGGAGGGGGCAGCATTTATGATTGCCGTCTTGATGACGACTTGAATCCAGAACTTCTGGCTCTGACAGAGGGAGATATTTTTAATAAACCTGGACAGACATGTTGTATTACACTCCTGGAGTAGGCTAAACTTGAAGCCAGGCCTTCTATCCTAGAGGTAGGGATGTAGCTACGAAGAGAACTCGACAGGGTAGATGCGGAAAGCTTGCTTCCCCTTGTGGAAAAGTCTAGGACTTGAGGGCATAATCTTAGACTAATGGGTCGAACGTTTAAAGTAGAATGTGGAGAAGTTTCTTCTCTGGGTGTTGTGAATCTGCAGAATTCTTTACCACTGTGGTGCGTTGAGTCTGAGACATTAAGTTTATTCAAGACTGAGATAGGCAGATTTTTATTCAGTAACGGAATCAAGGGTTAGGGGGAAATAGCAGCAAAATGGATTTAAAAGATTATTGGGTCAGCAATGATCGCACTGAATGGCAGAGCAGACTTGATGAGTTGAATGGCCTGTCTCTGCTGCTATTTTTATGGTTTGAGTCCTCCTTAAGGACTCTTGCCTATCAGTGTATTATAAGTTCTTTGAACTACTGCATTTATTAATATGTTTCTAAAATTAAAAGAGTTGGTATTCAGAGAAAATAATTTTTCAAAACAGCTTTATCCCTCTCCATACAGTTCATGAGATGATTAAGATGCAACTATATTTGTTTGAAAAAGGATGATAAAGTTGCAACTATATTTGTTTCCAAAACTTAGAAGACTAGCGAAGATCCTGTGATTTGGGGTGCAAGCATATTTTTCCCCTCCAAATGAGAAAAAGCAAAATTGCAAGTAATTAAATACGGATGATGAACAACCCAATCTGCCTGCATTTTTGAGCTGATTGTGAGTATACTCTTTACCTCTCCAAACATGTTTATGCAATGAGTGACAAGCGTGATGAAGCCAGTTAAAGGTGACTGACTGACTGCCAGAAATTTATTTTGTGGAATTCTGTTAAAAATTGTTTTGAAATTAAACAATTGATAGTTTACATCAGCTGAGCTTCCAGTTGCCTGCCACTTCATCACACCACCTTGTTCACTAGCCAACATGTCTGTGTCGGTCTTGCTACAATGCACCAGCAAAGCTGGAAAGACAGCACCTCGTTTTATCCGTGAGATCTCCTCAGCCTTCTGGATACAATATCGAGGTCAACAATTTTAGGGCTAGTGACACGTCCTTCCATGTCCTTAGCCCAATCCCTTCACACCAGGCCTTGTTATTCACATGATAACAAAGTGTGGAGCTGGATGAACACAGCAGGCCAAGCAGCATCTCAGGAGCACAAAAGCTGACGTTTCGGGCCTAGACCCTTCATGGATGAAGGGAAACGTCAACTTTTGTGCTCCTGAGATGCTGCTTGGCCTGGTGTGTTCATCCAGCTCCACACTTTGCAGATGCTGGAGAATCCAAGATAACAGTTCCCATTATCACTTGTTATCACATGAGCTGTTATTGCATGCAACTTATTGTTAGTTGCTAATAGTCTCCATTAGTGATTATTCATTCTCCTAGGCTGACCATTATCCGTTTCTTTGTCTATCCAACCTCTGTCTGTTTGGGCTGTATCTCCATTTGTTCATTTGCTCCTTCTCCCACACGCATACACACATACGATCTTCTGCAAAAAAAACTATTTTTTCCTCAATACCATCAGTTCTGAAGAAGGGTCACTGGACCCAAAACGTTAACTCTGATTTCCCCTCACAGATGCTGTCAGATTTGCCAGGCTTTTCCAGCAATTTCTGTTTTTGTTTCTGATTTCCAGCAACTGCAGTTCTTTCTGATTTTAATTGATGGTTTAGATTGGCAGCTAAATCTTCATTGTCAGATGCTGCAGTTGTGTCTATTAGTGCAAAAAGTGATGAATTGACTCTCATGAGAAAGTTCTGAAGACACTTTTCCCAAGGCAATTTGTATTATTTGGAGCACAAGGCACTAATCTGTAATATTTTGTAATTTTCTCTGAAAAAGTTAGATTGAGAGGACAATGTCTCTTTAAAATAACAAATCCCCAGAAGTTCCCAGTAGTTGGATGCATTGGTAGATGACAGATGGGCAGGGTATTGGCCGGAATGGTGGGAAACTGCCTGCCTTATCTCAGCATTCTACCTTGAACTGAGAGAGCAGGTTGAAGACCTCCAATTAATATTAAATCAACCAGATAACAAGTGCAGGTTTGAGAGGCATCACAGGGAGCTTGGAATCTTTGTATGTTTAGCCATAATTTGCTGAACACTCGCTGTTTGTCAAGACAATAACCTTGGCTTAAGAAAATTATTGCTTCAATCACTGTTTTATTAAATGAAGTCAACAACCCAGATGGCATCAGAGGCAGAGCAGCTGTTTGCTACAATTTGTTTTGAATTTCATCATGCCGTTTATTAGTTTGAACCTTGAAGGACAGAGCCTAACCAGTTTTAATTTAATGTATAATTAAGAAATATATGTGTCATTTGGTCAAAACCTCACTGGGTAGGAAGTCTATCAGAATGTAATTACATTAAACACTGTATGTTGGGTTAGATTCACTGGGCTTTGAGAACACTATATGTTAAAATTTTTAAAAAAAGCTAGCAAAAGCTAATCTTTAGCTGGGAGCATCTAAAACGCTGACTGCTCAAAAACGGTTCTTGGTATAGACTTCAATATGTGAAGATGAAGAAGATGACTGATACAGTGGAATACCTAACTTGAGCTTCATGAAGACTAAGCATCTCACCATTACAATAGGAGGTGTTACAAATGGTGTGGGAAAGGCTTGGAGATTTGAAAGGCTACCATTTGTGCTCTTGATTTGGAAATTTATAAACTACAGACTTAATGCAATAATATGCAAGTTTTATTTTCTAGGATCCCTGACATGCTGGTCAGAAAATTCTGCTATTCAAGATTTACTTAAGTGCAATTTGGAACATCTTGAGATCTACTGCAATTTGTCATTCATACCAAAAATAATGTCTCCAGGTTTAACAATGAAAATAAAATAGCTGAGATTTGAATATAACTTTACAGAATTCAGCTGCTTTGGAAATTTAACCTTATTTGAACATAAACAAATAAGTGTTAAAAATCTGCTGACATTGCCATTTGTGAAGAGTGGCAAACTGTTAGGCAGAGTGTAGGAGAACTTAAGCAGATAATAGAGACTGGACAGATAAATGGCAGATGCAGTTTAAATTTGAAAAATGGTGACTTAATGTATGTCAGCAATTGGAATGCTCCTTGTGTTAGAAATTTCTAAATGCCATCGAGAAGCAAAAACTTTCTGTGAATCCTTTTGAGGTATGAATCATTTAAAAGTTGTTAGACTGTTTAAAAATAAAGTAGATGGAATTTTAGGATTTCTGGAAATGGACAATAAATAACCTTTTATTTAAAAGAAGGTAATTGGTCTCCTGTACAAGATGATGATTTTCTCTACCTGAGGGTTAATTTAAGTTTTTTTTAATCATTTAACGATTAGATGAGGCAAACATATTATTTCCATTGGCACATGAATTGAAGATATGGTTGTAATAAAATAAACGTCAGATATGTGAAAGAGAGATTGGAAGAATTGGCTTTTCTAGACTAAGGTTTTCTTCAGTCACCAGACTCTGGCTTTAACTTCAACTCCTGTGGGAAACCACGCTTCACTTAACCTTCTGATTTTCAAGAACACAACTCTGACTTTAACTGAAGACACCCTGAAATCTTTTTTTTTCCCGTTCAACACTATCACAAACTTTCCCTATTAGATTAACGCTCTAACCCCATTCCGTGCTTCTTTTCTTAACACCTGTTACATCTCTGTCTACTTCTAGTTCTGATGAAGGATCATCACTCAGAAATATTAACTTTCTTTCTTTGCCCGTACACAATGTCAGGCCAGTCAATATTTCTGGCAGGTTTGAATCTCTTTGTTCCCTAATTGGGTCAAGACATAATGGCATGTGGTCATGAAAGGAGTAACATGTGCTAAGCCCTTTGCTAACTTTTTCACCCCATTATCTCTGCTCTTGTATGTGCAATGTGAATCAATGCCTTTTGACCTGAGTAGCAGTTGGCAGGACTCCAGAGAGTGTTGGCAGTCTTTACTTGAGAGTACAATTCAACTATACCAATAACTTGCTGCTAGTTTAGTTGGGACACCTGAACCCACAGCTCCTTTAAATAA
The DNA here is from genome assembly GCF_030684315.1 of Stegostoma tigrinum. NCBI lineage: Eukaryota > Metazoa > Chordata > Chondrichthyes > Orectolobiformes > Stegostomatidae > Stegostoma > Stegostoma tigrinum. The sequence goes on along the minus strand of NC_081361.1, from coordinate 10,628,849 downwards.
CAGAGTAAATTCAAATATTTGCAGTGCTAAACTCTGGCATGTTTTCAGTTGTTTTGTAGCAAGTTACTGGAACTCCTGTGAATTCTTTTGAAAAATAACAAACATTAGTTTTAATAATTGATCTTTCTGCTCATCTTCAGCTAGTTTTTGTACTGAAGCTGAAAGAAGCTCAGCTCTTTTTTTTAAACGGTAAATCTATATTTTTGTGCCTCACTAATGACTCACTTGTTAAAAATCATTGTGTCAGTTGGCGTTGGGCAACTTTGAGACAGTTTTGTTTTTCCAATCTGTGGTGACTCATATTCTAAATGGGTCTGATTGACTTGTTGCAACTACTTTCAAAACCGTTTAGATTATGTGTCCATGCCTTGTGGGTAGTGAGGTGAGGGCTGATGTTGACCAACTGTGCTTTTGCTCTGATTGCTGTTTAATCATTCTTGCTGAAAAAATGTAACTTGTATGGATGCCAGGTTAAGCTAGGCTTGGCTTTCATGTTCCCCCAGTAGTAACTAAAGGAATACTTGCATTATGTAGTGCCCTGCCTGATCTCAGTGTCCAGGAAGAGTACTGAAAGCTAATATTGTATCTTTAAAGAGAGAGGGAATGAATACTAAATTTCCTTCATTCTAATTGAAGATATACGTTTTATGAAATGTTCAACCTCATCAGTGATTTAGCTTTTATGTTGTCCTTGAAGGGAATAAATTATTTCATTATTGCCATGTCTCCCTTTATAGAGATTATGCGAGTGAAAGGTAAAGTAAAGAGCAGAGCTGCTCTCTCATTAGAGAGAGATATCTGTGATGGTTTAACCTGAGGGTCACCACGCCTCAGGCAAGGGGAGAGACTGAGAAGTGTCCTTCATGGTAACCATAGCCGGTGTAGGAATTGAACCCATGCTGTTGGCATCATGACATTTCCCATGCTCCTTTGGCTTTTTACAAAGGTCATGACCAAAAGACTGAGTGAGACAGTAGAGATAAACCCTAGACCGAAGGGTTTTCTTGTGGCAGCTTCTTCTTGCAATGAGAACATTGCTGTGCTTAACGTCATAAAGAGAGCCAAACACAACTGTAAAGATCTAGCAGTTGTCTTTGTTAACCTTCTAGAAGTGTTCAGTTCATTTGGACACAAGCTTTGTACTGAGTAAACCTTCCCAGTGATTTCATCAACCTAATAGAAACCTTGTATTCAAAGACTCAGCAGTTATTCTTGAGGTCAGATTGGCCTTAAAATTAAACTGTGGCATCTGACGAAGTTGGGTTTAGTATCTGTGGATTGGAAGGCAGTACATTAGAATTTGTTTGTAAAATGACAGGGGGAAAGAGCGTGTGTTCCCTTTAAAAGACGATGTACTTTTCTAGGCTTGGAGGCAATAGCAGATAAATAGAGTTCTTAAAATTGAAACATTGTATCAGAATTAGCTATACTGTTAGTGGCAAAGCAGCATTTTTACCAAGGCAACAGGTTTTGAATTTAGCCAATTAATTTAATTTAAACCAGGTCCTTAATACCAAAACCCAATTAATTTGTGCTCCTAAGATGCTGGTTGGCCTGCTGTGTTCATCCAGCTCTACACTTTGTTACCTCGGATTCTGCAGCATCTACAGTTCCCATTATCTCTGATAAATTTAAGTCTGATGGTTTTGACAACCCAGGACCAATCATGTTGTAACCAATTAATGGGTCATCAAAGATATAAAAGAAGAGGACATCTGAAAATCGGGGTGAGACCGAACTACCATCTGAACAGAAGCTCACAGGCTGTCTCAGTAATCTATTAGCTCTTAGAGTAAGCACCTTTTAAATGAAGGTACTATATTCCTGATACAAGAATTCAGAATGGAAAATGGTGGAGAAGGCAAAGAGCGTTCTAGAAGATGTATCCTGGCTGTAATCTTGAGAGATGTAAGTTTTAATTTTTTTTTCTTAACACTTTGCTTTATGCCAGTGGGACTTGTATTTGGTCGAGCAGCATACCAGTAGAATTTTGTTTTATTTAGGAATAGCTAGTAATTAAGGGTCAAATTGTTTGGTTTGTTAGTTATTCTGTAGATTTGTTCAATGTTAGCTAAATAAATTACCGTTGCTTATAAAGTGAGTATCAGGGACTTCATTACACTTAACCATCCCCTTTGTATCAGGCATCTTTTTATGGTTGATAGAATAGTGAGATCTGGACTGGGACACCTGTCTTGAGTTCTGGAACTCTTCGCATTTGGTTAAATACAACCATGGATATTAATGCTATTTTGGATAGGATGGATACATTAGACAAGAAGAATGTTTTTCATGGATGTGGTAAATTATGTAATCTTAGTTTAAATTTGAATAGATTCTTGGTCTTTGGCAACCTTGTGTCTCATCAGATGATGGTTTCTGAACTCTGATGGATATTGCCTGGTCTGGCTCAGGAGCCTGACTCTGGCAAGAAATCTCTGTTGCACTTACTGCAGAAATAATTTGAGAGAGTGCATCCTTCGTTGATCTGTTTTCTCTGGGCTTTCTTTGTCACAGGCTGAGCTTCTTATTTCAATGCCGTTCTACACGATCAGCCTCTCGCAGTCACACCCATCAGTAACTGGCTCCCTGTTGTCCGTGTCAATGTCTGCTATCTTTATCTCACTTCTAGATGTCCCATTTTAGCAGAGCTCTGGATGCCGAGGAGGTTGTGGTTCATTGACCAGTTCACTGTACTGAATCTCTTTGGGCATACGTATGTCATCCATCGAAAGAATATGAGTGAGTCAGTGCAGATAGCATTGGCTTAAAATGTATTTGAGCTCATGGAATTAGCACCCTCCAGGGCCTCTGGTGATTTTCTCTTTCTAAGAGATGCCAAGGTTATCTCTGGATAGCAAAGGTGGAAACTCTTTCAGGTTTTTCTTCCTGTCTGGTGTATACAGCCCAGGTCTCTCTCATGTAGATGAATGCACTGAGGATGCAGACATGGGAGACTTGCAGTTTGCTGTTCTGAGTTAGGTCACTGTTGTTTCACATTCTTCTGCGGAGCTTAGACGTGACACATTTTACACCATGCATGTTAATTTCAGCATTGCAAAAAAGATTGCTCTTGATTTGTGGAACCCAGATATGAGACAATTAACAACTTCCAGTATAGCAAACTCTGCTGATTGGCAGTATGGCAACATTCAGGACCTTGATATTTTTCTTCCTGATGTGCACAATTCAAGTTAGTGTTCCACTAATCTCCTCAGTTGTTTATTGTAGCTGGTGATGGCCTCCCTTTGTTTTCAATACTAGTGAATATACATTTGAGAATCCCTCAGAATTTGCAAAGCCATCCACAATTAAGTGGCATGTGTCCCTCTTGGATATGCTGATGTGTTTCGATGCACTTCAAATCCCTGACTGATCAAAAAAAAGTGGTTGCAATGGAGTTTACGACAAAGGTTTGTAGCACGGTTTATTGAAGCTTATCTCATGACCTGCATTATGATTGACTCAGCTTTATTGATATCAGATGATTTTGAAGAATTTATTGCTATGCAAAGAATAATTGTCACGGGGATCGTTTTAACATCTCCCACCTTCCTGATTCTAGTGATTTATGAATTGTGAGAACAGTTTGAAGTATTGATAGAAGTACATACTCTTTAAGTATGTTTGATATGCAGAGTTGAAATGCTGAGCTGTTTGTTTATATAAATGATGACCCATTTGGTTTTGGCAGAGACCATAATAAAGCTTGTTAAGCTTTTAAATTCTTTTTAATTATAGCTTCCCATGCTATAAGTCTTATTCCCAAATGATAATGGACTATTTTTAGATTATTCTGAGTTCCTTCAGTGGGCTTAGAAAGTGAGAACAATGCCTTTTTTTAGTTCCTTTTGGCATGGTCTTTGGAAAGTTCATCTCTGTGTGACTGTAGGGAGCTGAGAAATAAGAGGTCTGGTGCACTCTACTCAATTCCTGTGATATTGCTGGATGGGAAACAGGAAGTAGCTCATTACAGCCCTGGTGTTTGGTCTTAAGGGATTGTTTGGATTCAGGAGCCTTGGATGACTGAAAACACAGGCCGAATTATGGAGACCTTCACAAGACAATAAGTTGTATCTTCATTCTGTTATACTCCCCTCTCTTGATAATGCAGACTCAACCTGGAGACGGGCCATAGCAATATCTCATGCTTAACGTAAATAGCCATTTTTCATGTGCAAGTCCAGATAGCGAGTGTCGATCAGCTAGTCAGCTGTGGAGATCAGTACCATCCAAAACTGATTATATGGTCATGCGTTTACTTTCTACTTGAAGGATTGTGCCGAGTTCAAATTACCTGCTGTGTTTTCTTATGGAGCAAAACTTGAAATGCCGTCTTTTGATTATAATTACTTTGGTGCACTCTAAGCACTATATGCACAGAAATTCCTTACTATTCCTTTTTATAATCTTCAGCAACATCGGTACACTAGAAACCATGGATGTGTGGAACAAAATGTGAGAGATCCCAGTCTGTTCTCCCATGATGCTATCATAAACTATCATGGTGCATAGAGAAATCTGAGGAGGTTAAAATAAGCACAGCAGTCTTAAAAGCTGAATTGGAATGCGGCAGCTATTACTCATTACCCCAGTGGCTTTGCTTTATAAATGCAGTCACTGTCAACTAATTGCAGCTGTAAACAGCTGTCCAGATTTTTAAAAAAATGTTAACTTGGTGCTTCTTTTAGAAATGGAAGCAAAAATTTGCTGTTTTTGGATCTACCAACTTAGAGTTTCCATCAAGTAATGTCCTAACCCAAAATTAATTTCTCAATTACAGTTTTGTATGCTTATCCTGCAAAGGCTCAACAACTCAAAGGATATTCCACTGATGTTACTTCCAAATTGTAACTATTCAAAGAAATTATGCAAATAGATACTAAACTGAATTGACATCTTTTTATTTAAAAATGTGCTCTGGTAATCATCAGTTTTTGGCGATCAGTGTGTTTGCAAATAAGTTAGACTTGGTGAACCCAGAGGAAGAGTGTCCATATTGCTTTGTATCAATGGTTTCTCTTCACCACTTATGAATTCCCTGAGACCCCAAGTAGATGTTATCCTCATGTGCTGAAGTATGAGTAATGCTGCAGTTTTGGATTTCTGTGTTTTTCTTCCAAACCAAAAGATTACATGTGAGCTGCTGGAGTTGGTGTCTCACAGATTGTGTGAAGTGGTTTGTAGTGGGAGGTAATTTCATTATGATCAGAGATTTAGTAGTGTAAGAGATTTAGATCAGCGATCAGAAGAATCTTGTCTTTACGTGGCGGATAGTGGGGCTGTGGAATATATTATTGGAGTTAGTGAGCAAAATAGAGATCGTATCAACACTTACGAGCTAGGTGGCTGATAGAATAGGATGAAACGTTCATGGGAATTAGCACACATATATGGGGTTAAAGCAACAGCTCTAAGGGGCATAAGAACCAATGCTGACTGATTTGTCAGACATCCTCATCTGCTGTTGCACTTCTGAGTGTCATTTCACACAAGACCATAGACCTCAGCAGCTTGGTAACATATCCATTATTTATACGTCTGCCCTGGACTATGGGTATTATAGGTGAGCCCACTGATTCCTTGTCTTATGTTAACTTCACAAGTCTTCCCATCCACAGAGATGTTTGATTTAAGTGCTATAGTTATTCCTGCTCCAACACCGGTCTCACTGCAGCGTGCTCATACTAAAAATCTGTTAGCACAGTTTTCTACAGGTGATTGCTCACTGTACCTTGTGTTTATCCAGTTACTGCAATTGACCTCCAAGCCCCACTTCAGTGTAGTTAACAATAAGATCATGGTGACAAAAGAAACATCATCTGCAAACTCCCCCTGGGGAAATTTAGGTCTGTTTTAAATCTGTGAATTTTGAAAATGGTAAAGTAAGCTGTGGTTGTGCCTTGTTTGCTAAGTTTTACTTTAAGCTTTTGATGTATATTCTCAGTTTCAAATTATTTGTGCTTTAAGTGTTTTGGGGTTTAAAGGTTTGATTTGTAATGCCAGCTAAAATAACATTTTAATCAAGTTAAAGGCCTGATTGCCATTCAAGAGGGAGATGTATCAGGTCCAGAAGGCTCAACCAATTTTTGGTTTTTGAACTCACCAGCTTTGTTACTGAAGCTAGGAATCCCTGTGTGTGTCTGTATTTGGTTTGGGCTACTATGGTTACCTTGTCTCAGTTAAACTGATGGCCTTCATTGTCTCAGTATACACGTACAGAATTCCTAGAGACATGGTTCTCAGCCCACCGTGCAATCAACAAACATTTAGAATTGGACCCCATATGCAAACCCATACTGATCAAAACTTGAAGTGACACTGCTGGCCAGAATGGACCAGACAGTATAAATTCCAAGCAGAGAAGAATAACATCGCTTCATCGGACGATCCACTGATGAAGTCACCCAGCATGGTGACGAAATGTCTGAATGAGATCAAGCCAGCTCTTACCACTGGGAGTTAAAAACATAATGTGTTATTTATCTTGACTCCACACACTTAGATGACTTTTTTTTGCATAGAAAGGTTGTGGCTGATCAAGTTTGTTCTCACTTTGGTTTGTTGCAGTTTTCTCCAGTCAATAATAATTAATCTTGTAATTTATATAAGCCTTTGTAATAGGCACTTCCTTGATACATCAGCCAGTGCTTCCATTCTTTGTGTGGATATCTGTATTTTCAAAAATTCATTCACAGGATAGTGCTGGATGGTGATGTGGCCCTAAGTCACACCCAAGAGGGTACGTGGCATAGAGGGTAGCTTGCAGGTAGCGTGATGGCCCTGTATCGGCTGCTGCTGTTCTTTTGGTGAACTGAATGGGGATTTGGAAAATGCTGCCTAAGAAGCCATTGTTGCAGTGTATCTTGGAGATAGTACTCACCACTGCCATTTTACATCAATGGTGGAGAGTGTGTTGTATGCAGCAGGTAGGGTGCCAGTCAAACAGGCTACTTAGTCTCAGATGTTTTTGAGCTTGTTGAGTGTTGCTGGAGCTATATTCATCCAAGCAAGTGGGAGAGTATTCCAATCACACCTAACTTGTTCCTTGTGGATGATGGACAGACTTTGAGTCAAAAGATGAGTTATTTGCTGCAAAATTTCTAGTCACTGACCTGCTCTGGTAGCCACAGTACAGTATTTTGACACTTCTGGGTCCATGTCAACTTCATTAACACAACAGTTCATCAACATTACAAATCTAACATAGTGATGGACCATATGTACGTAAATGTATGTATCCAACAACTTTGACAACACGTTAGTACAAATTGTGTGCAAAAGCTAATGTGTGTGCATCTCAACCCAAGCTGTGTTACTGGCACATTAAGTATTAAAGGATAATGCGGGAAAGAGTAGGGCCTGCTAAGGACCACGATGGTCTTTTTGTATATGGAACCAGAGGATGTAGGTCAGGTTCTAAGTGAATACTTTGGTATTCTGTAGTACTAGGTCTATAGTACAACTAGAGAAATTAACATAGAGAGCAGGTTCTGAGTGATCTGCAGGCTTAGAAGTAGATAAAAGTAGAGGAAATGTACCCCAGGTTGTTGAGTGAGGCAAAGGAGGAAATAACAGGGGTGCTTGTAAAAATTTTCAGTTCATCTTTGGCCACAGGAGAGGGGTCAGAGGAATAGTTGACAACCAATATGGTACTGTTATTGAAGAAAGGAGCAGGGGATAAACCAGGAATCTAAGGCAAATCAGTCTGACCACAGTGGTGTGAAAAGTATTGGAAGCAATTCTGAGGGACAGAATTAATCTGCACTCTGAGAAGTGAGGATTAATCAATAATAGTAAGCATGGTTTTTGTTAAGGGGAGGTCTTGTCTGACCAACTTGATTGAATTTTTTTGAAGAGGTGACCCAGTGTGTTGAGAGCAATACTTTTGATAGATTCTATTCGGACTTCAGCCAGGCTTTTAATAGGGTCCTGCATTGGACACTGATGCAAGATTAAGAGCCCGTGAGTTCCAAGAAAATTTGACAAATTGGATCCACAATTAGCAAAGTGGCAGAAGGCAAAAGGTAATTGTTAAGGAGTGTTTTTCCGACATGGGTGCCAAAAGAGAGCCCGATAGCCTTAGATTACAAGACATACTGGTCAGATAGGCTAATCAGAAGTAAATGGAATTCAATCCAGATAAATGTGAGCCAGTGCACTTGGGCGGGACAAATAAGGCAGCTTTTCCTTATCTAAAGGACATGAGTGAATCAGATGGGTTTTTATGACAATTGGCAATGGTTTTGTGGTCACCATTTGACTATCTTTGTGGTCCAATTTTTTTAATTGTTGTGTACCTTCTGTCAATACATTTGAAAGGGAAGTCAGTGCTATTGTCATCATCTGGAAGTGGAAGGGGAAGTACGCTGACTGTGGCTGTCTCCACCACCGCACTGATGGCTGCCTCTTTGCCAACTCTCTGATTAGCTCCTTGACATGCTGTTGCTTATCCCCTTGTCGACCCACTGGCTATCTACCTCGCTGTCTCACTCACCGTCCCACTAGTTGACTTTCTATTGCTGCAAATTCCACGACAGTATGCTAAAGGCAATTGGGCGTTGACTTGAAGAGAATCGATTTCAGGATTAAGGAGCATTCGTTAGACTTGGCCTGCTCTGTGGGACAGACTGTTCCCATTGTTATATTGAGTAGCAAGTCTATACTTTGAATTGAGAGATAATACCACTGCCTCAGTATAGATTCATAGGACAAGTTCCAGGTGTCTGCCAGCTCCCTAGTCAGGTAGTGAGCAATTTTACCCACTAGCAGTCACCCATAAGCACTGTAACTTTGTGGACTAATGAGTGTACCCACTGGAGTGGGAACAAGCATCTTTTTATTAATTAAGTTCACCATCTGCCGTGTTGGAATGCAAATCATTTCTGGAGAACAGTAGCCTGGTTTCTGGATTGCGAGACCACTACACCACTCTGCCTCCTCAGCTTTAAGTAAATTAGCACAGCATAAGATTGTTTTCAAGATTTCTATGATTATAACTGATGGATAAGGAGTAAATTTTAAACTGGTTTAACAATATAATCTAATTGTACATGTATATATTCGACACTTGGATGTATGGAGCATTTATTGATTTAGATTCTTGACAGACCATATTGCTGTAGCATTCTCCAATATTGGCAGTCCTGACGTCCTGACGTTCTGACGTTCTAACGTTCTAACATTATTTGGTGCATTCATCAAATGTAATGTGCTGCTCATTTTGCTGAACTTTATTAATGAGAGCCATCCCCTGGAAAATGACTTTTGCCTTGGTGTTTAATTTTAATCAAATAGTTTTGTCTTGTTACGGGATACTTAAACCTGAATATTCTGGCCCAGGGATAGGAATGCTAACACCAGACACACATCCCTCAGTGGAGTGACATTTACCCACCATTAAGGATCATACCAATTGGGAAATATTGAAGCAAGTTACTAATTTAGTTTTAGGCATCGTGTGCCTGAGCTGATCTGCGTGGTTTTGACTGGGTAGTTGAATGACCCCTTTCTACCAAGTTAGTCAAGGTCCTGACTCCTGATCACAGTTCAAACAGTTCTGCTTAGAAGTGCAGATACACAGCTTCCAATGAAGACAGGACAGGGCTTGCACGTGTGCGATACCCTTGTCAGCCACCCAATCAACAGTCATTCCTCTGCTAAGATACTGCAGGGCAACTACTTCCAGAGAGCCGTACTATGACAGTAGGTGCTTTCCAGAGATGAAAGATGATGTTTAGGACTATTTGCTATCTTTAATAGAGCCATTGGCATATACAGTATGCTCAATTTTGAGAGTGAATTTTTTGAAAAGCTATTTCAAGTATCATATTAACCTTTTTATTAATTCACTTGTGGGATTGGGTGTCACTGGTTCGAATCATAGATGGTCTCCTTCCACACTGTAGACATATCAGTCCTTCAAGTTCACACAGACCCTCCAAACAGCATCTCACCCAGACCCACACCCACTGCTCTATTCTTGTAATCCTACATTTCCTATCACTAGTCCACCTAGCCTACACATCCTTGGACAATACCAGCAATTTAAGCTGGCTGTGGGAGGAAACCGGAGTAGTCAGAGGCAATCCATACAGACACCGGGAGAACATGCAAACTCCTTGCAGACAGTCACCCAAGGGTGGAATTGAACCCGGGTCTCTGGTGCTGTGAGGCAGCAGTGCTAACCACTGAGCACCATGTTGTCCATTGGCCAACATTCCCCAGTTGCCCTTGAAAAGTTGGTGGTGAGCTGCTGCCTTGAACTGCTGCAGAGTTCCCATGCTGTAGTTGGCTACAGATTGCTGTGAGGGAGGAATTTCCATGATTTAGACAGTGATAGTGAGAGAATGGTGATATATTTCCAAGTCAAGATGGTGTGTGGCTTGGAGGGGAACTTGCAGGGGGTGATGTTCCCATGTATCTGCTGCCCTTGCCCTTCTAGATGGAAGAGGTTGTAGGTTGTAGGTGGTGTCTAAGGATCTTTGGTGAATTTCTGCAGTGCATCTTCGAGACACTACGTTCTGCTGCTACTGAGCATCAGTCATGGAGGGAGTGAATGTATGTAGATGTGCCAGTCAGACGAGCTGCTTTGTGCTGGGTGATGTCAAGCTTCTTGAGTATTGTTGGGGTTGCACTAATCCAGGGAAATGGGGAATATTCCATCACATTGCTGACTTGTGTCTTGTAGATGGTGGGCAGGCTCTGGGGAGTCAGGAGGTGAATTTATCAGCAGTATCTTAGCCTTTGACCTGCTGTTGTAACCGCTGTATTTATATGGAAAGTGTAATTGAGTTTCTGGTTAGCAAAAACCCTGAGGATGTTGGTCGTAGGAATTCAGGTATAATGCCATTGAATGTCAAGGAATGATGGTTTGATTGTCTCATATTGGAGGTAGTCATTGCCTGGCTTTTGTGTTGCATGAATGTTATTTGCCACTTCTCAGCCCAAACCTGGACATTGTCAGATCTTCAATCATTTGAACATGGACTACTTCAGTATCTGAGGAATTCTGAACGGTGCTGAACATTGTGCAATCATTGGTGAGCATCCCCACTTCTGAGCATATGATGGAGGGAAGGTCATTGGCGAAGCAGCTGAAGATGTTTGGGCCTAGGACACTACCCTCAGGAGCTCCTGCAGAGATGTCCTACAACTCTGATGATTGACCTCCAACAACCACAATCATCTTCCTATATGCCTAATATGATTCCAACCAGTAGAGATTTTGACTCTTAATACCTATTGATTCCAGTCTTGCTTCGACTCCTTGATGCCACACTCGATTGAATACAACTCTGATGTCAAGGGCTGTCACTCTCTCCTTACCTCTGGAATTCATCTCTTTTGTCCATGTTCGAAGTAAGGCTGTAGTTCCCCAGGTGGGGATGTTTGCTGATTCAGTGTTGAGCGCTGTGGTTATTTTTCCAAGGTAACACCGCCCATGAACAAGTTTTCACATGTAAATTGAGGGTGATTGGGTACATAAATGTTTGCGTGTGAGAGTGTGGGTGCACACGCAAGCCAGCCAGTATCTCTGTGCGGGAAAACCAGCTGTTTATGTTTATTTTGAAAGAAGTCATACATTTCATTAAAGAACCACAGACAGCGAACTAGTGCAAATCTGCCTTTTGTCTTGTTTGTGGAAGAACTGGAGAAACAGGAATAAAATGCAGATTTCATTTGCAAATGTTTAAATTGTGTAAGACTCTTTTTGTTCCTTGACAATGATAAAACTTGGTAACTACTTCCTTGCCAACCTATTGTAGGTGATGTATGTATCAGATGTAGCTCAGTAAAAATGATCATAGAATCCCTACAGGGGAAGCAGGCCATTCAGCCTATCGGTTCCACACTGAACCTCTGAACAGTGGCCCACCCAGTCTCTTCTCCCTACCCTATCCCTGTAATCCTGCATTTCCCATGCCTAATCCACCTAGCCTGTACATCCCTAGACACTACAGAGCAATTGTTTGCAAGACTTGTTTCCCTGATCTGCCACTCAACTGGTCCTGCATGAGAATCATTGCGATCTCTTGAAAATGAATGCACAAAGGAGGTTATCCATTTTTTTAAAAAAAAACTCAAATTGGCTTTAACAATTGAAAGCTTCTGTGTTTCATCTGAAAGCTTATTAAAGAGATGGTGGGTGTAGCATGGACTAATAATACAGAGACCCTGACAAATCCCACATGGCAACTGATGGAATTTAAATTTAATTAATAAAGTATTGAATTATTAGGGATTCTTGTGACAAAGTTGTAGTGCCTGTATCCCTGATTAAGCAGGCCTAGGTTCAAGTCCCACCTGCACCAGACATGTGTAGTCTTTAAGCAGGTTGATTAGAAAATAACAGAATCTAGTATTAAAAAAGCTTATCTCATTAACAGTGACGATGAAACCACCATTGGTTGTCATAAACTTGCCCTGGTTTATTAATATCCTTTAGGGAAGGAAATCTGACATCCTTGTCAAGCCTGGCCTACTTGTGACTCATCACTGTTCTCTGCAATCTCTTTGCAAGCCAATCCTTTCAAAGGCAATACATTCAGGCCCATTCCCATGAAAGCATCAAAAAATAAATAAGGGCAGTGAGTAATACAGGCTCAATCCAAGGTTTGTATTGAGCTGCTTTCTCACAGGATTAATCGACAGAATAAATTGACCTCACACCTTCAGGTTAAAGCATGCACATGGCTGAAGTAAAACAGTGATTCCTGATTTTTAAGACTTTTGACAATAGAGCAGCAAAACCATTCAGACTGTGCCAAATAGAGGACAAAATTTTAACTTTATTTGACTTCCCTTCAAGTTAGCCTTGCCTTGGAGAAGCTAACTGCAAAGTCATAGTTGCTAGCTGAGACTGAGGCAAAGTTGCTTTACAGCTGTTGCTTGACCTGACTGAAGATGAGTATCTTTTCTCGTGTCTCCAAGGAGCAGAATCTTGCAAGATTGCACTGGCAAATATTACTGTTAAGCTCAAATGTTTTTATCAAAATAAATATAAATGATCAGTGAAATGCTCAATATATGTTTCATCATCTCTGAGACTTAACAACTTAGACAGCTCTACTAATTTCAATTTGTATTTCCTTGCCCTACTTGCTTGTTACTTCAGCCTCACATCACTGTCTCTCCATGATGGGCATCTTCAGATCATAAGTTAGTGTCAGCCCTGCTTTCAGAGGAATGGTATGTTTTCTAACAAATTATGTTAATCTACAGGGTTGGTTTTATGATTACTGCGCTTTGTTTAATGTTTTGTGCATTATGCAGAATTGAAGTAGCTGCTTTAGGGGTGGAAGGAATTGTCTTGCACCTGAGAACCTTGTTGGGGGACCATAAGTTGCGTTTATATCCTTTTTTCTAAGATATCAAAAATATGCAATATGTAAAGATTGTCATTCACCATAGTTGGAACTGCAGATTCATGTTGACCAAGTCAAAGTTTGTTTACATTGTATTGTATTTCAGAATTTTTATCATTGATTTTTGAATTGCAGTGGTTGGTTTTATTCCTTATTCCATGAAAATTAATACCCATGACATTTTCAATAATAAAATAAACCTAAATAAGAATTAACTTGTGCAAGATGCAGAACAACATAACCGGAGACAAAGCAATGCGTTGGTTTGTTAATTGAATGTGGTACTCTCTCAGTGAATCTCAGTCCAATGATTTCTTAACTTTCTGTGTCAGATGTGCGAGTTGGACCAGAAGTAGTAACTGATCCAGCCTTCCTGGTGACAAGGTAAGCAGTGATTTTTAAAAATGATCTGTTCCTTTCATTTTGAGCTGACGTTCTAAACACTTTTTGTAACTTTTCCAATCCTTCATGGGATCTTTTCACCCCATTTGTGCGACACAGTTTAATTTTATCTTTTGTTTTGTAAAATTCAAGTAAAGGCAATTTTAGTGTAAGTTTTGTTATGCAAAACTGCTGGCACACCCAAGGTAAGAAAATGTTCCTGTTCCTAAAGGAGATCTTCTTTTCCTAGCCCACCAACGTGTCTGTGTTGCAAGATTCATCCGTGCCAAGCCTTGAAATCTCATCTTTATCACTTCTTGCCTATCACATCTCATGCCCTTTCTTAGCTCATGTTGCTCATGAGATACTCTTCCTGCTCCCTCAACCTTATTCCCAAAACACTGTGACCATATATCTTGCCTTTCTGAATTTAAATTTGGCTGCTGTTATTAATGAAAAGCTCACTCTTGTCAGGTGCTTCTCCAGGGCTTCCCCGACGTTGTCTTTGGACCTTTATTGAAAGCTTTGTTCCCTGATCACTAATTGTATTCCGCAATTACAGAATTGCAATTAACAACTGCCTAAGGCCGACTGCGTCTGTTCACATCTTTAATATTATATTTGACCCTCTGAGCTTCTGATCACATGTAAAGCATCACCACAAACAAATTTACCACATTGGCTGACGGCAATGCTGCTGAAACCTTGATCATGTCTTTGTAACCCTTTGTCTTTCCTGATGCACAGATGGCTGTTGCCCATCTTCCACTCTGCATCGACTTAAGGCCGTTCAAAACTTTGTTGCTGTGCCCTTATACACGCCAGGACCTGCTCATTCCACACTCTCCTACCCTCTGCTCTGTACATGAACGTCTGATGGAACAACACCTTGATTTTATAATCTGATTGAGCCCCTACTTTCTTCCATAGTCTTGCCTCACTCAATCGCTGTAATGTCCTTTGCCAATAAAACTCTTAGATATCTGCACTCCAAGAGCTATGATTGCTTGTTCATCTTGAATTTTATTGACTCCACTGTTGGTAACTATACCTTCAGCTGCCATAGCCTGAAGCTCTCTAAGTCCCTCATGAAATGTACATGCCTCTCTGTTGCTTTCAGACGCTCCTTAAAACCTTTGTTTAAAAACTTTTGGTCAGCTTTCCCACTCCTTACGTGGCTGTGTGTCAAATTAGATTTTATAATGCTGCTGTCAGGGTGTTTCGCTTGAGTAACGCTGCTGTATGAAATGCCACAAATTATTGTTGATTGGAGGTGCTTCTACCAGTATAATATTTTTTGACTGTGTAGAATAAATTTTATTTCCCCTGAAAAGCTTTGGCCGTGATTTTTTTTGGTTTTTTGGCCGTTCCTTTTTAAATGTGCTAACTTTTGCTGGATTTGGGCTGAGTGAACATGGAAATTAATCTACCACATGTTCGCAAATTGCCATTTCCATATGCAAGCCTGGATATTAAAGCCCTGGAAGTTGTTTGTATAATAGTTCCGTTGTGTTTTCACCAGAGATCCATATTTATACTTTTTAATGGAAGCATTGGGTAGTGATGAGGAGCAGCAGTACTGAGTAATTTTCTCAGGGTTTTTTGAGGCCAACTGTCGTACTTCTCTTGTAATCTTTCGAGAATTCATCTGATGTGAACCAACCACAAAACTTCGATCCAATGTGGTGTGGCACATTAATTCACTGAGACATTGTGAAGCTGAAACTCCAATCCATCTAAACATGAATAAACTTGATCTCTGTAAGGACTATTTATTGATAGAGTAAAAATATGAAATATTTACCCAAATCCATGATAATGGATCTTTATCAAGGAATGATGTAGATTTATGGTTAAAATCATTTTTTTAATCCAGGCAAATATTCAAAATGCTTGCTGCTTTAAAAGTAGCACAAAGGTAGGTGATTTGTGATAATGATAGCACAATGTCAATGCTCAAGATACACCTGGATTAAAGAAGATAAGAATTCAGTGATGTATCATTAGTATATATTTTGTTCTGGATATAATTGCTGTACTTGTATTAAATACAGCCTTATATTTAAAAAATTCCCATATAATCTCACTATTGCTGCAGCATGTTTTATAGGTTGGTGAGTGCTGCAAAGGATGCTTCCTTCTTTGTATCATTCTGACTTTGTGCTCTGTTTACTTCCCATGTTTAATGTATTGTTTTCTTCTCAACTTCTGTGTGCTCTTATACGGCTGGAGCCAGCCTCCTCTTATTCCCAAATTGTTGGCACTCTGACCAAAAAAAGGGTTTCTTCCTGGAAATAATTTAGAAACCACATTTATTATCCACATAATCCCAATTGCTAAAACCTTGGATACTGAATTGCACATACTAAGATGTGAGGTAGCACAAAAATTTGTGAAATTTTGGATTGAAAGGATGGTTTGTTCTTAACTGTGGGGTGAGGGAGGGTTGGATTAACTTGATGGCACAACGTCTTAGGACATTGTCGGTTTCTGTCGGGTTTGGATTTGCAACTCGTCTGGATGGAATGGAAATGTCTACTGTTTTAACAGCTGCACAAAGCCTAGTGGGATAAGTTTGGGCAATCTCATCCCCGTTTCAAATGAACAAAGATCTGCAATGCACAGCTGCTGTATTGCACTACGAAATAAACAGTTTCAGAGAGGCAGTGAAGGTCATGTTGCTCTGAGTTAGAAAGAGAGAACGTAGAACATAGAACAGTACAGCACAGTCCGGGCCCTTCAGCCCACAATGTTGAGCTGACCTATTATCCTACTAAGATCAATCTCCTCTGCATACCCTACATTTTACTATCCTACTATTTACTAGGATGGGGAGAAAGCTTATTGTGCACCAGAACTGCACTGGAACCAAACAAAGGATATTTGTTAAAAATGTCAGGTTTTAGAATTGGGAAATGTTCCTTGTTTCTTTATTTGACATGTTAAGTGAACAATTTGTGCAAGTGTGATATTTAGCTGGTGGTCTAGACAACCTAGTTAAACGGGAGTGGTGTCATTTTGGGATCATTTGGGAACATAGAACATAGAACATTACAGCGCAGTACAGGCCCTTTGGGCCGTGATGTTGTGCCGACCTGTCAGACCGATCTCAAGCCCATCTAACCTACACTATTCCATGTACGTCCATATGCTTATCGAATAACGACTTAAATGTACCTAAAGTTGGCGAATCTACTACTGTTGCAGGCAAGGCGTTCCATTCCCTTCCTACTCTCTGAGTAAGGAAACTACCTCTGACATCTGTCCTATATCTTTCACCCCTCAATTTAAAGCTATGCCCCTCGTGCTCACCATCACCATCCTAGGAAAAAGGCTCTCCCTATCCACCCTATCTAACCCTCTGATTATTTTATATGTTTCTATTAAGTCACCTCTCAACCTTCTTCTCTCTAATGAAAACAGCCTCAGGTCCCTCAGCCTTTCCTCATAAGGCCCTCCCTCCATACCAGGCAACATGCTAGTAAATCTCCTCTGCACCCTTTCCAAAGCTTCCACATCCTCCTTATAATGTGGTGACCAGAACTGTATGCAATACTCCAAGCGCGGCCGCACCAGAGTTTTGTACACCTGCAGCATAGCCTCTTGGTTCTGGAACTCGATCCCTCTATTAATAAAAGCTAAAACACTGTATGCCTTCTTAGCCCTGTAAACCTGGGTGGCAACTTTCAAGGATCTGTGTGCATGGACACTGAGATCTCTCTGTTCTTCTACACTACTAAGAATCTTACCATTAGCCCTGTACTTTGCCTTCTGGTACTCCTACCAAAATGCATCACCTCACACTTGTCTGCATTAAACTCCATTTGCCACCTCTCAGCCCAGCTCTGCAGCTTATCTATGTCTCTCTGCAACCTACAGCATCCTTCGTTACTATCCACAACTCCACCGACCTTAGTGTCGTCTGCAAATTTACTAACCCATCCTTCTACGCCCTCATCCAGGTCATTGATAAAATGACAAACAGCAGTGGACCCAACACTGACCCTTGCGGTACACCACTAGTAACTGGTCTCCAGGATGAACATTTCCCATCAACAACCACCCTCTGTCTTCTTTCAGCAAGCCAATTTCTGATCCAAACTGCTTTATCTCCTACAATTCCATTCCTCCGCATTTTTCGACTATTGTGGGGAACATTATCGAACGCCTTGCTGAAATCCATATACACCACATCAGCCGGTTTACTCTCATCTACCTGTTTGGTCACCTTCTCAAAGAACTCAGTAAGGTTTGTGAGGCACGACCTTCCCTTCACAAAACCGTGCTGACTATCCCTAATCAATTTATTCTTTTCTAGATGATTATAAATCCTGTCCCTTATAATCTTTTCCAACACTTTACCAACAACTGAGGTAAGGCTCACTAGTCTATAATTACCAGGGTTATCTCTACTCCCCTTCTTGACCAGCGGAACCACATTTACTACCCTCCAGTCGTCTGGCACTATTCCTGTAGACAATGATGAGTTAAAGATCAATGCCAAAGGCTCGGCAGTCTCCTCCCTGGCTTCCCACAGGATCCAAGGATAAATCCCATCCGGTCCAGGGGACTTATCTATCTTCACCTTCTGAAGGATTTCTAATACCTCTTCCATGTGAACCTCAATCCCACCTAGTCTAGTATGCTGCATCTCAGTATTCTCCTCGACAACATTGTCGTTTTCTAGAGTGAATACTGTTGAAAAATATTCATTTAGCGCTTCCCCTATCTCATCTGACTCCACACACAACTTACCACTACTATCCTTGATTGGGCCTAATCTTACTTTCGTCATTGTTTTATTCCTTAAATACCTATAGAAAGCCTTTGGGTTTACCCTGATCCTATCCGCCAACAACTTCTCATGTCTCCTCCTGGCTCTTCTGAGCTCTCTCTTTAGGTCTTTCCTGGCTACCTTGTAGCCCTCAAGTGCCCTAACTGAGCCTTCACATCTCATCCTAACATGAGCTTTCTTGTGAGTTTTGGGAAGATTCGTAGCTCAGGTTGAGGTTCTGGATGTGAGTTTGCTCGCTGAGCTGGAAGGTTAGTTTTCAGACGTTTTGTCACCATTCTAGGCAACATCATCAGTGAGCCTCCGACAAAGCGCTGGTGTTATGTCCCGCTTTCTATTTATCTGGTTAGGTTTCCTTGGGTTGTTGATGTCATTTCCTGTTCTTTTTCTCAGGGGATGGCAGATTGGCTCCAAATCAATGTGTTTGTTGATGGAGTTCCGGTTGGAATGCCATGCTTCTAGGAATTCTCGTGCGTGTCTCTGTTTGGCTAGTCCTAGGATGGATGTGTTATCCCAATCAAAGTGGTGTCCTCCCTCATCTGTTTGACCAGGCAATAAGAGAGTCTGACAACTGAATAGCCTGCATCATACTTTGGCAGAAAGACCTTAGTGTACTTTCCCTGCTGTATCTTGACAGCGGTTGAGCCAAGTTTTTGTGCATTCCTTTAGTCACGGGCTTTGGAACATGCCAGATTGCAACACTCGATCAAGACAACTCTTTGCACTGGAAAGCTAACAACTTTCGAGCAGACCAAGAGCATTTTTTTTTACCAAGCTGATGGCCTTCCAAGCACAGTCAATGTTTGTCCTGGTGTGCATCCCAGGGAACAGACTGTATAGCACAGAATCTTGTGTCACGTAGCTGTTCGGAATGAACCTTAGCAAAAAACACAATCTCTGTCTAGATCTTCACTGGTCAGAACACTGAGTACAGGAGTTGGGACGTCATGTTGTGATCACATTGACGAGGCCACATGTAGAATACTAGAGAGTGAATTTCCTGATTGGGGCTATTATTCTGGTCCAATAAGGGAGCACAAGCTGAAAGTTGAAAAATGGAGTGCCGAAGATTCTTGCATTCTGGGTGCTGACTCTGATAAGGCTGTGCCAAAGGCAAGGACTTTCCATGTGAAAATAAAGGGTGACTTGGTGACCCTGTAGAGTTCTTTCAGAATCTATTTTAATTTGATGATTTAGTTTTGTTTTAGGTAATGGTGCCCAAAATGGCTATTTATTTTGTTTGTTTAATTAATTTGTTTTTTTTTGCATGGTTTATTGAAAGAGCACTGTGTGTATAGAAAGTAAAGCCAGGCAGTGCCAGAGGAAGTTTGTTTCGAGTAGAAATGAAATGGCAAGCAATTAAAAAGTCTCCACCAGAGCATTTGAGTTTGGTATACACTTCACAGATAGGCTTGGAAGTCCTCCAGCATCAGCAGCACTCACGTCCCATCAACAAATTTTTAAAAATAAGGTTTTCTATCAGAAGCAGGGATGAAGCATGGAATATTTCTTCTTATAGTGTCTTCATTTTGACTGTTTGTTGACATTAAGAATTGATGAGTAGTTCTATTCATGTAAGATGTCATAATGTATTTTGTTGTAGACTTTACTGATGTATTACTGAGTTAAATTTTACTTTCTCCTGAACATTAAATTTATAGTGTTTGTACTTCGGATGCTTTGAAAGCAAGTTAACAGTTGATGTAATTCAGTTTCCTGTCTTTCATGCTTCCCTCCATTTTAATTCAGATCAATTAGTAGTGACAGGAATTTTAATCATGCAAAAAACTGAAAGTAAGAAGATTTCATCAGGAATGAGTTCTTCATCCTGTTGGCACTTTTCTTCCCTGCTGCTCCCAAATCCAGTGATTTCATGGATGTATACTCTGGTAGTGTCATGAGCCCTCTAATTTCTTCTCCAAATGATCACTTTTCAGTTGAGACCTTGTGTGAGAATAGCCTATTTGACTGAGCTATGAACTGTAAAGTTTGAACATGATTTTGTCCTGTCTATCTCCACACACATGTACATCTCAGTCACATGTGGCTGACTTCTCACCATTCACTCGGGCATTATAATCCAAAACAGGTTTTTAAAAAAATATTAAACAAAAATGATCAAATGAAAAAGTACAGCACAGGAACAGGCCCTTTGGCTCTCCAAGCTAGTGCCAGCCATGATACCCTAATTAATCTAAAAACAAACCTGCCATTTTTTTGATCCATATCCCTCTATTCCCTCCCTATTCATGTACCCATCTAGGTGCCTTTTAAATGTCTTCAGTGTACCCGCTTCCGCCACCTCTTCTGGTAGTGCATTCCAGTCTGCTACCACTGTCTACATGAAAAACTTTCCTCGCACATCTCCCTTAAACTTTCCCACTCTGACCTTGAACCTGTGTCCCCTTGTATTTGAAACTTCAACCCTGGGAAAACTTCTCTGACTATCCACCCTACCTATGCCTCTAATTGTTTTGTAGACCGCTATCAGGCGTCCTCTCAGCTGCCGTCTTTCCAGTGAAGACAATCCTGGTCGTTTTAAACCTTTCCTCATAGTCAATGCCCTGGAGACCAGGCAACATCCTGGTGAACCTTCTCTGTATCCTCTCCAAAGCTTCCACATTCTTCTGGTAGTGTGGTGACCAAAATTGCACACAGTACTCTAAATGTGGCCTAACAAGGGTTTCATATAGCTGCAACGTGTTTTGCCAACTCTTGTACTCCATGCGTGGGGCGATGAAGGCAAGCAATCCATATGCCTTCTTAATCTCCTTGACTACCCATGTTGTCACTTTCAGGGAACTGTGAATCTGCATGCCCAGATCTGTCTGAATGTTAGTATTCCTAAGGGTTCTGCCATTTACAATACAATTCACACCTACGTTTAATCCTCCAGAATGCATCACCTCACATGTGTCTGGATTAAACTCCATTTCCCATTTCTGTGACCAAGTTGCCAGTCTGTCTATATCCTGTTGTATACTTTCACAATCATTGGCACTGTCAACATCTCTGCCAATCTTTGTGTCATCAGCAAACTTGTTTATCAGACCACCCACAGTTACCTCCAGATCATTTATGTTTACTACAAACACAAAGGACCTAAGACTGGCCCCCAAGTGGAACACCACTAGTTACCGACCGATATAGCATCTAGCACTAAAAGGATCAGAGAATATGGGGATGAATGGGAACAGGCTTTTGAGTTGGATAATAATTGGCCAAATAAAACCTGGGATGGTGGTGAAAATGAAAATTTCCGAACAGATAAAAAGTGGAATGATTTTCGTAACAATTTTTACAGAATCCCAGAATTGTTATGGCGCAGAAGGAGGCAAATTGATCCATAGAGCTGAACGAGCTTCATTATTTAGTGTCAATCTCTTGCTTTCTCTCCATGTCCTTGCATACTATTTCAGTCCATATGATTATCTAGTGTCCTCTTGAATGCCTCAAATAAACCTGTCTCCACCACACTTGTAGGCAGTGCATTTCATACTGCATTAAAAAATTTTTTTTTATGACAACACCCTCGCTTCTTTTACAAATCAGTTTAAATAAAATCAGAAGAAATGGGAACAAGATAAACATTCTGCCCCTCAACTCTGCTCTGCTATTCAATAGAATCGTATCTGATCTGACACACCTCATTTTTCTGCCTTTTCCCTGTCACCGTTGATTCCCCAACTAATCAAGAATCTATCGACCTCAACCTTAAAAATACACAAGGACTGTGCTCCCACAGCTCTCTGTGGCAAAGAGTTCCAAAGACAAGCTGAGAAATGAAATTCCTCCCCATTCTCAGTCTTAAATTTAAAACCCCTTCATTCTCTCAGCATTTACCCTGTCAAGCCCCTTCAGAATTCTATATATTTCAATAAGATCCCATCGCACTCCTCGAAGTTCCAATGAATAGAGTCCCAACCTGTTTTGCTCATAAGACAATCCCTCCATACTGGGGATCGTCCTAGTGAACCTTCTTTGAACTGTCTGCTATGAAATAATTTCTTAAATGAGGGTCCAAAACAGTTCACCATACAAATGAGCAGGAACAACCTCTCCTTATCCACTCTATCCGGCTTGCTTGTGATCTTGAAAACCTCTATCAAGTCTCCTCTGAACCTTGCTCTCTCAAAGGGAAAGAGTCCCAACTTCTCTTTTCTTGGATGAGAATTTGCGTTTTTACAAGGAGAAGGAGTAAGCTCATTTCAGTTATACATACATAGATACTTTACTAGGTTGTTTAGCATTCACTTGTTTCTAAAACTTGTGTTATCTTCCATTGGCCAGCAGCCGAAACCAAGGAAGAAGAAAGGCTAGCACAATATGCGTATCTTATTTTGGTTGATCGAATAATGGGAACAATCTATATATTATGCTTTGTAAAGTACTTTTAATGGTAACTATTGATTCAACATTCAAGTCACAGTTCATGACATTGTCTGCATTCCTTTTTAAGGATAATAACTGCATTTCCTGTGATGCACTCTGTTATTCTATTGATGAATGTGTGTACCTCATGGGCAACTATTCAATTATTTATAGAATTTTTAGTGTTTTACAGTACAGGGGCCATTCAGCACATTGTGCCTGTGCCAGGTCCCAAAAGAGCTAGCAACCAAGCTAGTCCCTATCTCAAAAACCCTCTAAATTCATCATTTTCAAATATTTATCCAACTCTCTTGTGAAACCTCCTATGGAATCAGCCTCCACCACTCTCCCAGGCAGCACATTCCAAATCTTAACAACTCTCTAAGCAAAGAAATTTCTCCTCGCACCAACCCTAGCTCCCTTGTTGACAATCTTGAAATTGTGACCCCTGTTTACTGACATGCCAGGTATTGGAAATAGAATACCCTGTCAAAATTGTTCACAATTTAGAATGCTTCAATAAAGTCATACCTTAATCTGTTCTGCACGAAGAAGGATGAGCCCACTTCCACTATTCGTTCATTGTATCTAAAATCCTTCATTCCTGATATCATTCTAATAAATCTCCTTTGCACTGTTTCCAGAGCTTTAACATCATTGCTTAAATAAAGTACTCAGAACTGAACATGGTATTCTAACTAAAGTCTGACCAATGATTCATGGAGGTGCAGCATCATTTCCTTGCTTTCACACTCTATGTCTTTATTTATAAACCCAATGATTCTGTAGGTCTACTTAACAACTATTTAAACTTGCCTGGCCAGCTTCAGAGAGTTATGCACTTGAAAACAAAAGTCTCTCTGCTCTTGTACTCTCTTCAAAGTTGTACCATTGGGCCAATATTGTCTCTCCATTTTTTTTAATGAAAGCACATTGCCTGACATTTCTTGGCACTGAAATTCATCTGCCTGGTTTTTGTCCATTCTACCATTTTGTTGAAGTCTCTCTGAAGTCATTCAGCATCATCGTAACAATTCACTATTCTCCATAGCTTAGTAACTTCTGCAAATTGAGAGATTTTGACCTCAACACCCATCTCCAAGTTATTTATTTACATCCGAAAAAACTAGGGCCCCAACTCCAATCCCTGGGAAACACCGTTTTCAATTCATCTCCAGCCTGAGAAATGCCCATCTGTATCTACTGTATCCTATCATTTAGCCAACTTCTCAACCATGCAGTCAAGGACCCATCAATCCCAAACATTTGCTAATCAACTTGCCATGTGGCACCATGCTTTCTGAAACTCGAAATATATAACATCCACAGCACTACCCTTATCCACACACAATGCCACCACATCAAAAAACTCAGTTAAATTTCTGACAATACCTACCCTTGACAAAGTCATGTTGACTGTCTAGTCTTCGCTTATTTTTCTCTGAGAATATGTTTATCTTGTCCTGTAGTGTGGCCTCATTTTTCCCGCTTTCGATGTCAAGTTGACAGGTCTATAGTTCTTCCTTGTTATCCTTCGCACATTTCTTAAACAACACTGTCACATCTGCAATTCCCTGGGACGAACACTGTGTTCAGAGAGGCCTGGCTCTCCGATTTGCTTCCTTAGCCCCTCGGCAATTAGGATGCACCCCATCCTGATGACTTCTCTACCCAGAGTGCTGCAAGCTTTTTTACCGCCTCTATCTCTCACAATATACCTCAAGTTGCTCAACACCAATGTTTTCAATTGGATCATTGTCACCATCATTTACTTTGGCAAAAGCAGAAGCAGAATATTAATTTAGTGTCTCTACCATGCCGTTTGCTTCAGTGGGGCGGCATGGTGGCTCAGTGGTTAGCACTGCAGCCTCACAGCGCCAGGGACCCGGGTTCGATTCCAGCCTTGGGTAACTGACTGTGCAGAGTTTGCACATTCTCCCTGTGTTTGCCTGGGTTTCCTCCCACTGTCCAAAGATGTGCAGGTTAGGTGGATTGTCCATGCTAAATTGCCCGTAGTGTTCAGGGGTGTGTGGGTTATATGGGGATGGATCTGGGTGGGATGCCCCAAGGGGTGGTGTGGACTTATATAGAACATAGAACATTACAGCACAGTACAGGCCCTTCGGCCCTCGATGTTGTGCTGACCTGTCATACTGTCTGAAGCCCATCTAACCTACACTATTCCATGTACATCCATATGCTTGTCCAATGACGACTTAAATGTACCTAAAGTTGGCGAATCTACTACCGTTGCAGGCAAAGCGTTCCATTCCCTTACTGCTCTCTGAGTAAAGAAACTACCTCTGACATCTGTCCTATATCTTTCACCCCTCAATTTAAAGCTGTGCCCCCTCGTGCTCGCCGTTACCATCCTAGGAAAAAGGATCTCCCTATCCACCCTATCTAACCCTCTGATTATTTTATATATTTCAATTAAGTCACCTCTCAACCTTCTTCTCTCTCATGAAAAGAGCCTCAAGTCCCTCAGCCTTTCCTCGTAAGACCTTCCCTCCATACCGGGCAACGTCCTAGTAAATCTCCTTTGCACCCTTTCCAAAGCTTCCACATCCTTTTTATAATGCGGTGACCAGAGCTGTATGCAATACTCCAAGCGCGGCCGCACCAGAGTTTTGCACAGCTTCACCATAACCTCCTGGTTCCGGAACTCGATCCCTCTATTAATAAAAGCTAAAACACTGTATGCCTTCTTAACAGCCCTGTCAACCTGGGTGGCAACTTTGAAGGATCTGTGTACATGGACACCGAGATCTCTCTGCTCATCTACACTACTAAGAATCTTACCATTAGCCCTGTACTTTGTCTTCCGGTTACTCCTACCAAAGTGCATCGCCTCACACTTGTCTGCATTAAACTCCATTTGCCACCTCTCAGCCCAGCTCTGCAGCTTATCTATGTCTCTCTGCAACCTACAGCATCCTTCGTCACTATCCACAACTCCACCGACCTTAGTGTTGTCTGCAAATTTACTAACGTATCCTTCCGCGTCCTCATCCAGGCCATTTATGAAAATGACAAACAGCAGTGGACCCAACACTGACCCTTGCGGTACACCACTAGTAACTGGTCTCCAGGATGAACATTTCCCATCAACAACCACCCTCTGTCTTCTTTCAGCAAGCCAATTCCCGATCCAAACTGCTATATCTCCTACAATTCCATTCCTCCGCATTTTGTACAATAGCCTATTGTGGGGAGCCTTATCGAACGCCTTGCTGAAATCCATATACACCACATCAGCTGGTTTACTCTCATCTGCCTGTTTGGTCACCTTCTCAAAGAACTCAGTAAGGTTTGTGTGGCACGATCTTCCCTTCACAAAACCGTGCTGACTATCCCTAATCAATTTATTCTTTTCTGGATGATTATAAATCCTGTCCCTTATAACCTTTTCCAACACTTTACCAACAACTGAGGTAAGGCTCACTGGTCTATAATTACCACGGTTGTCTCTACTTCCCTTCTTGAACAGGGGAACCACATTTTCTATCCTCCAGTCGTCTGGCACTATTCCTGTAGACAATGACGAGTTAAAGATCAATGCCAAAGGCTCGGCAATCTCCTCCCTGGCTTCCCACAGGATCCAAGGATAAATCCCATCCGGCCCAGGGGACTTATCTATCTTCACCTTCTGAAGGATTTCTAATACCTCTTCCTTGTGAACCTCAATCCCACCTACTCTAGTAGGCTGTATCTCAGTATTCTCCTCGACAACATTGTCGTTTTCTAGAGTGAATACTGTTGAAAAATATTCATTTAGCGCTTCCCCTATCTCATCTGACTCCACACACAACTTACCACTACTATCCCTGATTGGGCCTAATCTTACTTTCGTCATTGTTTTATTCCTTAAATGCCTATAGAAAGCCTTTGGGTTTACCCTGATCCTATCCGCCAACAACTTCTCATGTCTCCTCCACGCTCTTCTGAGCTCTCTCTTTAGGTCTTTCCTGGCTACTTTGTAGCCGTCAAGTGCCCTAACTGAGCCTTCACATCTCATCCTAACATAAGCCTTCTTCTTCCTCTTGACCAGAGATTCCACCTCCTTCGTAAACCACGGCTCCTGCACTCTACAGCTTCCTCCCTGCCTGACAGGTACATATTTATCTAGGACACACAGGAGCTTTTCCTTCAATAAGCTCCACATTTCTAATGTACCCATCCCCTGCAGTTTGTTTCCCCATTCTATGCTCCCTAAATCTTGCCTAATCCCATCGTAATTGCCTTTCCCCCTGCTATAACTCTTGCCCAGTGGTATACACCTAGCCCTTTCCATCACTAAAGTAAACATAACAGAATTGTGATCGCTATCACCAAAGTGCTCACCTACTTCCAAATCTAACACCTGGCCTGGCTCATTACCCAGTACCAAATCTAATGTGGCTTCGCCCCTTGTTGGCCAATCTACATAGTGTGTCAGGAAGCCCTGCTGCACACACTGGACAAAAACTGACCCATCTATAGTACTCGAACTATAGTGTTCCCAGTCAATGTCTGGAAAGTTGAAGTCCGCCATGACAACTACCCTGTCTCTCTCACTCCTATCGAGAATCATCTTTGCTATCCTTTCCTCTACATCTCTGGAACTATTCGGAGGCCGATAGAAAAGTCCCAACAGGGTGACCTCTCCTTTCCTGTTTGTAACCTCAGCCCATACTACCTCAGTTGACGAGTCCCCAAACATCCTTTCTGCAACTGTAATACTGTCCTTGACCAACAATGCCACACCTCCACCCCGTTTACCATCTTCTCTGTTCTTACTGAAACATCTAAATCCCGGAACCTGCAACAACCATTCCTGTCCCTGCTCTATCCATGTCTCCGAAATGGCCACAACATCGAAGTCCCAGGTACCAACCCATGCTGCAAGTTCACCCACCTTATTCCGGATGCTCCTGGCATTGAAGTAGACACACTTCAATCCAACTTCTCGCATGCCGGTGCCATCTTGCTTCCCTGAAACTTTATTTCGGACCACCCTACTCTCAACCTTTTCTATAGTCGAACTACAATTTTGTTGCCCATCCCCTTGCTGAATTAGTTTAAACCCACCTGAATAGCCTTAGCAAATTTCCCCCCCAGGATATCGGTACCCCCTTTGGTTCAGGTGAAGACCATCTTGCTTGTAGAGGTCCCACCTACCCCAGAAAGAGCCCCAATTATCCAAGAATCCAAAACCCTCCCTCCTGCACCATCCCTGTAGTCACATGTTCAACTCCTCTCTCTCCCTATTCCTCGCCTCACTAGCACGTGGCACGGGCAACAAGCCAGAGACAACAACTCTGTTCGTCCTAGCTCTCAGCTTCCATCCTAGCTCCCTGAATTTCTGCCTTAAATCCCCATCTCTCTTCCTACCTATGTCGTTGGTGCCAATGTGGACCACGACTTGGGGCTGCTCCCCCTCCCCCTTAAGGATCCCAAAAACATGATCAGAGACATCACGCACCCTGGCACCTGGGAGGCAACACACCAAGCGTGAGTCTCTCTCGTCCCCACAGAACCTCCTAACTATGGAGCCCCCAATGACTAATGCTCTGCTCCTCTTGCCCCTTCCCTTCTGAGCAGCAGGGACAGACTCTGTGCCAGAGACCTGTGCCCCACTGCTTTCCCCGGTAAGTCGTTCCCCCGCAACAGTATCCAAAACGGTATACTTATTGTTGAGGGGAATGGCCACAGGGGATCCCTGCACCCCTGACCGTAACCCATCTGCCTTTTTCCTGTACTTGAGTGACTACCTCCCTGTAACTCCTCTCAATAACCGCCTCTGCCTCCCGAATGATCCGAAGTTCATCCAGCTCCAGCTCCAGTTCCCTAACGCGGTTTTCAAGGAGCTGGAGTTGGGTGCACTTCCTGCAGAGGTAGTCAGCAGGGACACTAGTGGTGACCCTTACCTCCCACATTCTGCAGGAGGAACATTCAACTGCCCTGACCTCCGTTCCCATTATTCTAAGTTCCCAAAGACTTAAAAAAAAAGAATAAAAAATAAACTTGTTACCTTACCAATCAGGCACACAGAACCTTTTTTTTGGTAAGAGGAGGAGGATGGGTGGGAGACATTACCCGGGTAGTGTTTTGGGTAACGCAACCACACAAATATATTACCTCACTCACTCACCAGTCCCGTGTCCGCTCCTGCTCAGCCTACCTCCGCCTATTCACGAGGTAAGCTTTTTAACGATTCAAAAACAGTGACTCACTGGCTTCCCGACAGGCTCCTGCTCCAAGCTCCCGCTCTTGCTGCTGCTGCAACCAGAAATCCTGGTAAATCTCCTCTGCACCTTTTCCAATGCTTCCACACCTTTCCTGTAATGAGGCGACCAGAACTGGACACAAAACCCCAGACGTGGCTGAGCGAGGCTTTTGTATAGCTGGAGCATAACTTCATGGCTCTTGAACTCAATTACTCTATTAATGAAAGCTAACACACCATACGCCTTCTTAACAACTCTATCGACATGGTGGCAGCTTTCAGGGAACTGTGAACATAAGTCCTCAGATCCCTCTGCTCTTCCACACTGTCAAGAATCTTTCCGTTCACCCTGTATTCTGCTTTCAAATTTGTCCTTCCAAAATGAATCACCTCACACTTGTCAGAGTTAAACCCCATCTGCCATTTGACAGCCCAGCTCTGCATCCTATCATTGTCCCTTTGTAACCTAGAACAGCCCTGTGCACTGTCTACAACATGACCCACTTTTGTCCACAAATTTGCTAATCCACCCTTCCGCTCCTTCATCCAAATCACTTACAAAAATCACAAATAGAAGATGACCCAGAACAGATCCTTGTGATTAAGCCTGAACACTGTGATGCTATTTTCACAGTGGCAGAAATGGAAGAGCAATTTAACATCTTGGTGTTTAGGATGAATAAGGGATGAGAGAGGGTGGTCTAAAATAAGTGAATATGTACATAAGGTGACGTGCGAGAGATATAGCACACAGCATTAGTAAGCTCTTCTAGGACAGAGGTGTGAAACTTTGCATTACGTATTCTGAATTGATAATTGCAGCAAAAAGTTTGTCAGCATTCAAGAACTGGTTAGATAGATGGTTTTGTGAAAGCTGGGGTAAAGGCATGTGGGATTAGACTGCTTATTTGAAGGTAACACCTCAATTTGGGCTGAGTATGCTGTTGCCTCTGTATTCTGTTCACTTTGAGTAAAGTGTAAATCATTTAGGAGTGAATGAAATTAATTATCTAATAGTATTACTTCCTCAGAAATAACACCTTTTTAATGCTGTCCATTCACGGTGTGCATTGGGGAGGTGATGGCCTAGTGATATTATCGCTGGACTGTTAATCCAGAGAAACCAGATAATGTTCTGAGGACCCGGGTTTGAATTCCACCACGACAGATGAATTCAACAAAAAAAAAATCTGGAATTAAGCATCTAATGATGACCAAGAACCCATTACCGATTGTGATAAAAATCCATCTGGCTCACTAATGTCCTGCAGGGAAGGAAACTGCTATCCTTACCTGGTCTGGCCTACATGTAACTCCAGACCCGCAGCAATGTGGTTGACTCTGAACTGCCCTCTGGGCAATTAGGGTGGACAAGATATGCTGCCTGGCCAGCTACACCCTCATCCCGTTAATGAATTAAAACTAAAATTCATGGAATTCTAATATGTGCCAAAGTGAATATTTCTGTTTTAAATTAAGAACGAATTAATCCCCTCAATCTTCAGGTGTTCTGTACATGGATTGCATAACCAATTGGCAAACAGCCAGTTAGTAGTTTGAACTGGATTAAGTGAACTCTATTTAAGCTCTGCTTTAGGTTGAGCTGCTTGGGCAGGAGGATGGTTAAAATTATATTTGTTGAATGGAGGGATCTGCCAACTCTATGCACTCTGCAGCCAGTGAAATGCAGGCTAGACCAGTCTTGACGACTTTTTCCAAGTTGAAATTCCATTTGTATCTAGTTTGTGAAAAACTATTCTCCATGTGAGGTTATCACATCAACACTGGCCTTTCATCTCTCCCTCTCCAACTGAGCTCATTCTACTTGCAATGGTTTTATTCCTCTTTGCCCATATTAAATGGTTGCCAACCAGAGGTTTAAAGCTGCAGTGCTTTTGATTTTAGCTGAATATCTTCATAATCTGTTCTTTAGCAAGATGAGACCAAGTACTTTACTACTGTTTGAAAACTTTGGAAAGGTTTGAAGATAAGTTCACCTTGATTCGATGAAGAATGCAGCAGGACATGCCAAGAGCAGCACCCGGCATACATAAAAATGCATCAAGCTGATGAAACAACAGCACAAGGCTCTGCCATGTCAAACCACAAGTAAAAGTAAAGGCTATGTGATTCCACAATCAGTGGATCAAATCTAAACTCTGCATCCCTCCCTCATCCAGTTGTGAATGGCTGTGGACAACTGAAAAACTCTATGGAAGAGGAGGCTGCACTAATCTCGCTATCGTCAATGATGCAGCAGCCCAGCACATCAGTGCAAAAGCTAAAGCTGATGATTGCAGCAATCCATGCAGAAGTACTGAGAGGGTGACTCATCTTAGTCTCCACCTGAAGTCCCCAGCATCACAGATCCCAGTCTTCAACCAATTCAATTCCATTCCACATGATATCAGGAAATAGCTCAAGGCATTGGATACTGCAAAGACAGTAGGCCATAACAATATTCTGGCAACAGTACTGAAGACTTGTGCTCTAGAACTTGCAGTACTCCTAGCCATTAGTACAGCTACAATACTGACATCTACCTGAAAATGTGGAAAATTACATTATGTATTTACTGTATGCAAAAAGTAAGACAAATCCATCCTGGCCAATTAACGCGTCAGGAATCTGCTCCCAATCATCAGTGATGTGATGGAGTATTTGCAGAACTATTCTCACCTTCAATCATTGACATGCTCAGGATGGGGCTTGGATACTTTGCCTCATTTAGAGCTGGGAAAAGTGTTATTAAATTGAATGCTCACTCACTGACTTGAGATAATTATAGTAAACCTGCTTTTTAAAAACTCTCATTTGCACTTCTCAGCCACTGTTAATGTATTGCTTTCTTGACTTAAATTGGAATGGTTATTTTGTGGCAGTTGCATTTCAGTTGTGGGAGCTCTTAAATCCAAGTCAGATTGTTACTGTGAGGATTCTAGCTTGCTTGGCCAGTTTTTTTTTTATGCCTTTATGTGGGCTTTCTTGCTTTTCCAAGTGGAAGATTGCCTATTATGGAAACAATTTTGGGTGTTTTTTGCTTTAATTTTAGAATCACACTTGACCTAGATGCAGATTTAACATTTCCTATTACTTATGTGCTTGAATTTTGAGTTCTGGATCTGACTTTTAAAGATGTCTGTGGTGTATTATGTTACTTTTTGCTAAGAATATGACTAATAGATATCCAGTGCAGATGTTATCAAATTGATGGGTTTTGATAGTTGCTTCAACTGTTTTAAACTGCTACTGATATCTTACTTTCTCTGATAAGGATTCCTTTTACATGTATTCCTGTCATTAGTTTTAGCCATTAAATATTCATAAATGGAACAACCCACTATAATAAGAAGTTTCTTCTTTCATTGATTTGGTAATTAATTCACAAACCCAAGAGTATAAGAATGATAGATAATAAAATGTGAGGCTGGATGAACACAGCAGGCCAAGCAGCATCTCAGGAGCACAAAAGCTGACGTTTCGGGCCTAGACCCTTCATCAGAGAGGGGGATGGGGAGAGGGAACTGGAATAAATAGGGAGAGAGGGGGAGGCGGACCGAAGATGGAGAGTAAAGAAGGTAGGTGGAGAGAGTGTAGGTGGGGAGGTAGGGAGGGGATAGGTCGGTCCAGGGAAGACGGACAGGTCAAGGAGGTGGGATGAGGTTAGTAGGTAGCTGGGGGTGCGGCTTGGGGTGGGAGGAAGGGATGGGCGAGAGGAAGAACCGGTTAGGGAGGCAGAGACAGGTTGGACTGGTTTTGGGATGCAGTGGGTGGGGGGGAAGAGCTGGGCTGGTTGTGTGGTGCAGTGGGGGGAGGGGACGAACTGGGCTGGTTTAGGGATGCAGTAGGGGAATGGGAGATTTTGAAACTGGTGAAGTCCACATTGATACCATATGGCTGCAGGGTTCCCAGGCGGAATATGAGTTGCTGTTCCTGCAACCTTCGGGTGGCATCATTGTGGCAGTGCAGGAGGCCCATGATGGACATGTCATCTAGAGAATGGGAGGGGGAGTGGAAATGGTTTGCGACTGGGAGGTGCAGTTGTTAAGAATGATGAGTGGTAATGCCCTTCAGACTTAAGAGACAGAATGTTCCTTTTTATTGTGAAGGGCAAGGCTGGTAGGTTTAGGAAATGCTGGATGTCTAGAGAAATTGAGGATCTGGTCAAGAAAAAGGAGGAGGCATATATTAGGGCAGCACGGTGGCTCAGTGGTTAGCACTGCAGCCTCACAGCGCCAGGGACCTTGGTTCCATTCCAGCCTTGGGCAACTGTCTGTGTGGAGTTTGCACGTTCTCCCCGTAACAATCTGACTTGGATTTAAGAGTTCCCACAACTTAAATGCAACTGCCACAAAATAACCATTCCAATTTAAGTCAAGAAAGCACTACATTAACAGTGGCTGAGAAGTGCAAATGAGAGTCTGTGTGGGTTTCCTCCAGGTGCTCCAGTTTCCTCCCACAGTCCAAAGATGTGCAGGCTAGGTGGATTGGCTGTGCTAAATTGCCCGTAGTGTTCAGGGGTGTGTCTGTTATAGAGGGATGGGTCTGGGTAGGATGCTTGAGGGGCAGTGTGGACTTGTTGGGCTGAAGGGCCTGCTTCCTCACTGTAGGGAATCTAATCTAATCTAATAGACATAAACAGCTGGGATTGAGTGAATCCCAAGAAGAGTATAAAGTAGTTGGAATATACTTAGCAGGGAAATCGGGAGGTAAAAACGGGACAGGAGATAGCTTTGGTAGATAGGATTAAGGAGAATCCAAAGAGATTCTATAAATACATTTAAGGGTAAAAGAATAACTAGAGAGAGAACAGGGCTCCTTAAAGATCAGTGTGGCCACTATTCCTGTGGAGCCACAGGAAATGGGTGAGTTACTAAACAAATATTGTGTCAGTATTTACTGTAGAGAAGGACTTGGAAACCAAGAAACTTTCGATGTCTTGAAAAGAATTCACATTGCCGAAGTGGAGATGTCGGAGGCCTTATTATGAACATAGAAAAGTACAGCACAGTACAGGCCCTTTGGCCCACGATGTTGTGCTGCGGAATAATCCTAATCCAAAAATAAAATAACGAAACCTACGTTCCCCTCAATTCACTGCTGTCCATGTGCATGTCCAGCAGTCGCTTAAATGTCACTAATGACTCTGCTTCCACAACTACCACTGGTAAACTATTCCATGCGCTCACAACTCTCTGGGTGAAGAACCTCCTTCTGACATATCCTCTATAACCTTCCTCCAAACACCTTAAAACTATTACCTCTCGTGGCAGTCAATCGTGCCCTTGGGAAAAGTCTCTGGCTATCGACTCTATCCATACCTCTCATTACCTTGTACTCCTCGATCAGGTCACTTCTCTTCCTCCTTCTCTCCAGATACATGAGGTATATATATCCCAGGGACCTAATCAGGGAAGTTAGTGAAGAGATTGCAAGACACTCTGCTGAGATATTTGAATCATCAGTTGCCACAGGTGAGGTGCTGGAAGACTGGAGTTTGGCTAATGTGATGCCATTATTTAAGAAAGGCTGTGAAGAAAAGCCAGGGAACTATAGACTGGTGAGTGTTATGTCAGTGGTGGTTAAGTTCTGGGATGGGATTCTGAGGGACAGGATCTATATACATTTGTAAAGGCGAGGACTGATTGGGGACAGTTAGCATGGTTTTGTATGTGGGAAATTGTGTCTCACTAACGAGTTTTTTGAACAGGTGACAAAAAATATTTCGAAGGCAGAGCAGTAGACATTGTCTCTGTGGACTTCAGCAAAGCGTTCAGCAAGACCCCTCATGGTAGTCTAGTTCATAAGGTTAGATAACATGGGATTCAGGGAATTACTTGCCAATTAGTTACAAAATTGGCTTGAAGGTAGGAGACAGAGGGTGGTGGTGGATGGTTGTGTTTTGGATTGGAGACCTGGGACCAGTAGTGAGCCATAAGGAACAGTGCTGGGCCCACCGCTTTTCATCACTTTTATAAATGATGTGGATGTGAATATAGGAGGTATGGTTCATAGGTTTACACAGAATGTGAACCTAAGTGATGCAGTGGACGGTGAAGAAGATTATTTCAGAGTACAACAGGACTTTGATCAGTTGGGCCAATAGGCTGAGAAGTGGCAGATAGAGTTTAATTTTAATAAATGCGAGGTGTTGCATTTTGTAAAGGGAAACCAGGGCAGGACAGATATAACTAATGATAGGTCCTTGGGGAGTGTTGACGAACAAAGAGATCAAGAGAAGCAGGTGCTTTGTTTGTTGAAGGTAGAGTCACTGGTAGGCAGGATGGTGAGGAAGGCATTTGGCATGCCTGCCTTCATTGGTCAGTGCATTGAGTATAGGAGTTGGGAGGTTATGCTGCGGCTATACAGGACATTGGAGAGGCCACTGTTGGAATGCTGCATTCAATTCTGTTTGTCGTTCTATAGAAGGATTTTGTTAAACTTGAAAAGGTTCAGAAAAGATTTAGAAGGATGCTGCTGGGACTGGAGGGTTCGTGATTTAGGGAGAGGCTGAAAATGCAGTGGCTGTTAAATAACGGGACAGAGGCTGGGTCCCAACACCAACTCACCCTTTATTTACTAGTGCACAGTACACTTGCTGTAGCCAGCCAGTTCAGAGTCAATCATTAGCTGAGGAGATCATAGATCATAGAATCCCGACTGTGGAAAAGGTCCTTCGGCCCAACAAGCCCACAAGACCCTTGGAGCATCCCACCCAGACTCATCCCCCCTTTCACTCACCTAATCTACTCATCCCTTAATATTACAGGCAATTTAGCATGGCCAATCCATCTAGTCTGCACATCTTTGGACTCTAGTCTCCTGGTTATATTGGTCAGCCAAGGCTTTCCTGATTGACACAGGATAACAACCCCAAACAAGAACCTCATAGTTACCGGGGTCAGCCTGGGCTAAATCACTATAGGCTGTTTTCCTTCAAGCATCGGAGGCTGCGTGGTGACCTTTTGGAGGTTTATTAATTTATGAGAGGCATGGATAGGGTGAATATCCTAGGTTTTTGCCCCAGGGCATGGGAGTCCAAAATTAGAGGGTATAGATTTAAAGTGAGAGGGAAAAGATTTAAAAGGGACCAAAGGGCCATCTGGATTGATATATGAAAAGGAGGGATATGGCCCAAATGACCGTGAATGGAACTTGGTTAGATTAGGAGGTCTAGTTGATATGTATGAGTTGGACTGAAGGGTCTGTTTTTGTGCTGCATGACTCTGTAAAAGTTTATACCTTTCTCATCATGTCTAATTGCTGTTTCAACTTATCTTTCAATCTCTCCTCTGTTTGAAAATGAGTCCCACTCCACTTTGAGTCCATTTGAATCATCACCATGTCAATTTATCCTACAAGTCAATCAATTTTTCAATGAAGAGTTTGTTTTGCTTTCTTTTACAATTTTCATTCTTAGGTACGTAAAGGACAATTTTCTAATTGCTGTTCACAATTTTAATTTGGAAAAGGGAATGAATGGAATGCACAGAGACTATTTTTGTTAAGTCTAGAAATCTGAATGTGGGAAAAATTTTGCACAATGCTTTTTTTTATTCTTCTCGTTTTCTCTGCCAGCAATCAAGTTACTTTTTAAAATAACACTGTGTAGTTGTTTGTGCGAACTGAGCGAGACTTGGGGATCGCTTTGCGGAACACCTACACTCAGTTTGCAAAAAACAACTACACCTCCCAGTCGCGAACCATTTCAACTCTGCGCCCACGCCACCTCCACTTCTTGGACGATATGTCCATCCTGGGCCTCCTGCATTGTCACAATGACGCCACCCAAAAGATGCAGGACCAGCATCTCATATTTTGCTTGGGAACCCTGCAATCCAAGGGTTTCCATGTGGACTTCACAAGCTTCAAAATCTCCCCTCCCCCGCTCACATGCCAAAATCAACCCAGCTAGTCCCAGCCTCCCTAACCATTGCTCCCACCTCAAGCCCCACCCCCCATCTCCTACCCACTCACCTCATCCCGCCCCCTTGACCTGTCCGTCCTCCCTGGACTGACCTATCCCATCTCTAACTCCCTACCTACATTCACCTTCACTGGCTCTAACCCTGCCTCTTTGACCTGTCTGTCTCCTCTCACCCTATCTTCTCCTTTATTCATCTTCTATTAGCCTCCCCCTGTCTCCCTATGTATTTCAGAATCTCCTTCCCCTCCCCCATTTCTGAAGAAGGGTCCCGACCCAAAACTTCAAACTTTCCTGCTCCTCTGATGCTGCTTGGCCTGCTGTGTTCATCCAGCTTCACACCATGTTATCTAAGTTACTTTTTAAGTTTGGTTGCATGATCTGTATCCCCTGCCTCCCGAAACAAGACATTTATCTGCCTTTTTGTTGGTAATGTGTTAGAGCTAAATACCTAGAATTCTTGTGTCCCTAGCTCTGGGTCAGAAGGTGCAATTCAAATCCCATCTGTCCCCATCATGTATCGCAATATACCCGATTAAGAACTGAACACCTGTTCCAGTTTCTGTTCCTTAGCTCGAATTGGCCTCCTACTATTGTTTTTCAGCATTGTTATTAATGATCCTGGTTCTTATGGTGTCCTGTCAAAGTTTACTTTGTGGTTTATCTTGTGAAAAATATTTCCATTACACTGTGGTGGCCAGGATTGCTGAGTACTCTGGTTGAATAATGTTATGCACAAGTTCTTATTCTAATTCATTGCGTCCTAATATTTCTAAGATCTTTTTTACTGCTGTCACACGCATTGCTGCCAATGTCAGCAAGTCAACAATCAGAATTACCAGATGATTCTTTGTTCTGCCTCAATGATCAGTCTGTGTAGCTTCTTTACCCATTCGACCTTCACTAGTTTGCACTTAACCACATTGTAACAACTTGCTAGTTTTACATCAATTTTTTATTTCTTCCAATTCTTGGATTTTGGGTCTTGCAAATCAAATTAGATTGGATGTTAGTCTTGCATGTTCTCAGCGGTTCCATTCACTTCCTAGTGGACATGAATCAACAGGATAAAATTGTTCTTAAACATGTTGATAAATTTAAGTTTTAGATATTACGTCTCATTTGAAGAAGTTTGATTGTGTTTAAGTGTTTGCCAAAACTTTTCTTTCTTGTAGACTTTCACTTTACCCAACATTCATCAGTATGTGTGACCAGTGAAATTTAAATTGAAGGACCAAACTTAGTAGAATCAAATAAATTCTGCAAGGAAATTGGAGATTATCTTTCACATGCTACTTTGATTCAAGGCCAACAGTAATTTCCTGCAATGGATTACTCTGCAATGTGTTCTTTTGTTTATTTTGTTTTCTTGCTTGCCTTGTCCTTTTATCTCCCCCTCTCTACATTTACCATTTGGATAGAAATCTTTGCTTCAGCTTGTGTAGCAATACTAATGAGAAAATATGAGACACTAGATCCAAATCAGACCGCATCCTTTACTACTTCAGTATTCTGTGTTCTGAAGACTGTCTTTTTTATTGTGATTACTAATTTTGTTGCCTCATTAGATAACCTGAATTTTCAAGTGTGTTTTGAAGAATCTTTCATGTAGGCTATCCTTCATGTCTACATATTTCAAAAGGTCTACTAAGTGTCAACACAAAACTACTGCATATTTATAGCTATTCTGAATTAATTCACTACCAGAAACAGTCCACGTTTATAAACTGATTTTGCTTCTGATGATATTGTAATGGACTTCCTTCATTCTGATGGAGGTTTTTCAGTTGGTGTTACTATCTGCAATGTAGTCGGTACTACAGCAATATTGTGCTATCTCTTGCACTTCATCTTACAGGGAACAACTCACTTTGATTCATGTTTTCTCATTCATTCAACGGACATTGTATCCTCATGACATTACCATCTTGTTGCACTGAAATGCGCGTTATGAGATCTTTACCAACAGATGTAGGCATTATACAAAATTGAAAGGGGAAGTTTCCGCTTACTTTTGCTTTTTGAAATTTTAAACCATTAAAAAAAGTTATGTTAACATGGATGAAATCAAATCACTAAATAAATGCAAGTTAAAATTTCAAATCTAGTGCATTCAAATATTTTGCACAATCCTTGATGGGTTGCAGAATATGTTTTCTGCATGTTTCTGTAGTATCTTTATTAGTGAATTTGTTGTTTCTAGTGGTCAATATTTTCTAGGATGATATTTTATTGCTAACTGAAAGCTGGTAAAATGTTGGCTGTTGGGAGTAATTTTTAAAAATAATTCATTCGCGGAATATGGACAGCATTGGTAAAACCAGCCCTTATAAACAATGCTTAATTATCCTGAAGAAGATATTGAACTATTGGCTTTAGCAATGTGGCCTGTGTGGTAAAGGTATTTGCACAGATCTGTTAGATTTAGTTTCCAGGATTTTCACAGTGCAATAAATGAACAATGATATATTTCCAGGACAAGATCGAGTATGACTTGGGATAGAAGGCTATTCTTTGGAATGGTTGGGATAAAAGGCTCTTCTTCGGAAGGGCAACCGGTGACGAGTGGTGTCCCGCAGGGTTCAGTGTTGGGGCCGCAGCTGTTCACCTTATACATTAATGATCTGGATGAAGGGACTGGGGGCATTCTGGCGAAGTTTGCCGATGATACGAAGATAGGTGGACAGGCAGGTAGTACTGAGGAGGTGGGGAAGCTGCAGAAAGATTGAGACAGTTTAGGAGAGTGGTCCAGGAAATGGCTGATGAAATTCAATGTGAGTAAATGTGAGATTTTGCACTTTGGAAAAAAGAATACAGGCATGGACTATTTTCTAAATGGTGAGAAAATTCGCAAAGCCGAAGTACAAAGGGATCTGGGAGTGTTGGTCCAGGATTCTCTAAAGGTTAAGTTGCAGGTAGAGTCTATAATTAAGAAAGCGAATGTAATGTTGTCGTTTATCTCAAGAGGGTTGGAATATAAAAGCAAGGATGTGCTTCTGAGGCTTTATAAAGCTCTAGTTAGGCCCCATTTAGAATACTGTGTCCAATTTTGAGCCCCACACCTCAGGAAGGACATACTAGCCCTGGAGCGTGTCCAGCGGAGATTCACACGGATGATCCCTGGAATGGTAGGTTTAACATATGATGAACGGCTAAGGATCCTGGGATTGTACTCATTAGAGTTTAGAAGGTTGAGGGGAGATCTAATAGAAACTTACAAGATAATGTATGGTTTAGAAGGGGTGGACACTAGAAGTTGTTTCCGTTAGGCGGGGAGACTAGGACCCGTGGACATAGCCTTAAAATTAGAGGGGGTAAATTTAAAACTGAAATGAGACGACATTTCTTCAGCCAGAGTGTGGCGGGCTTGTCGAATTCATTGCCACGGAGTGCAGTGGAGGCCGGGACGTTGGATGCCTTCAAGGTAGAGATCGACAAATTCTTGATCTCAGAAGGAATCAAGGGCTATGGGGAGAGTGCAGGGAAGTGGAGTGGCAATGCCCATCAGCCATGATTTAAATGGCGGAGTGGACATGATGGGCTGAATGGCCTTACTTCCACTCCTATGTTTTATGGTCTTATGGACTTGGAAGTGGTGGGTTTCTGTATTGCAGTTACCATTGTCTCGCTAGGTGGTAAAGGCACGAGTTGGAAAGTAGCTTGGGAAGTAGCTGTAGTGTATGTTTTGGATGGTATTTACTGTTACCACAGTGCATTCATGATGCAGGACATGCATGTTCAAGGTAAGTTCAGATTGTCGGCTAAGTGGGCTGCTTTGTTCTAGATGGCATTGAACTTCTTGAGAATTATTCGAGCTACATTCAACCAGGCAAACTGGAAAGCATTCCAACAGATGTGGACCAGCTTTGGAGAGGTAAGGAGGTTAATAATTGACTTTATATATTGCAAAAATGAATATTGATGACGAGATTATGGCTGATCTGAATGTGAACTTAATTTCACTTTCCCACTTGTTCCTCATAGCCTTCAATTCCACTGTTTATTCTTCTTCCTTAATCTTTAACAGAATCAGTTTAATTGTTCTCTTGCTGCTGACATCACAATTATACATTCACTTCAGGTTGCTGACTACAGGTTGCTGTCTACAGCATGCTCCCTCCCACTGGCTCTCCACTCACTGCCATCTGCCACTGTCTTCTCCCACAGCTGTCTGCTCCCTCTATTATCTGCTCTCTTCATCCAACATCCTTCCAATGCCTGGTGTTCACTCCCCCTCACTCACCTCTGTGCTGCCTATCCTCTCCATTTCCTGCTGTCTGCTGCCCATCCTGCCCATTTTCCTTTCTCCATCCATTGTTGTCTGTTGTCTGTTTCCCACCATCAGATACCTCCTCCCTTTGTTTTTGCTCCCTGGCAACATCTCTCCCTTCCCCTCTCCCATTGCTCATTTTGATGCTCCCTCTGTGCTTGTTCTCTCCTGCTCCCTCTGACCTATCCACTGCCTTTGCTGCTGCTGCTTCCTCATTACTGCTCTTTCTACTACTACCTCCCACTCACTCTGCTGCTTTCTCCTGCTCTCTTCACTGTTCCTTCCTGCTTGCTCCCACTCCTTCTGCTCCTAGCTTTGCCACCCTCTCTTGTACGCTTCAACACTCCTTCATCGTTTCTCCCCGTATCACATTTTGTCTGTGTCTCATAGCACTCTGCTTCCCAGTATTTGAAATCCAAAATCCTCTGGTCCATGTTTAGTTTGTAAATGAAAAAAGCAATGGACTGACATCTATTTTATCAGCACTTAGTGCATGTTTCTTATGCTTTTGAAAGGAACATTTGCTGAATTTTCTAAGCCTGAAAGCATACCAGATAAAGGATTTTGTTTTGCTCTGTTGGAAAGAGTATCAGTTCCATATGGCCATCTTCCCTATGCTGGAGAATTAGGGAGTGTTGAGGTCAGCTCCTGGCACTTACACCCATTTTTCTTTAGGTTAACTTCCAAACACAATATGGGTATTCAAATAAAAAAAACGCATCTTTGTACTTCTGTGATCAAGGCTACATGAACATAATACGTGGAATGAAGCAGTATGCATGTGTATGGTCTTTTTCTGTGGTTGACTTCGGAAAGCTTATTATGTACTGTTTGTTTCCATGCATCAGTACAGTTTTGTTGCTACTTCTTGCACTGACATAAGAAAAACCCAAATAAAATTCCAAATCAACATGTGATCAATGTGCCAGTTTTACAACTGCTTCATAATGACTTCTCTCCATCGTACGGTCAGAAGTAGGGATGTCAACTGAAAGTTGCACAACATTCTGCACCATTCCTGACTCCTCAGATACTGAAGAAGATCAAATGCAACAGGACCCAGACAACATCCTGGCTTGGGTTGATAAGTGATGAGTAACATTCACACCACACAAATGCAACGCAACGACCATATCCAATAACAGACTATTACTATCTCCCCTTGATGTTCAATGGCATGCCCATCACTAAATACCCCACAATCAGCATCCTGGGGATTTCCAGTGACCACAAACTCAACTAAACTTGTCGTATAAATACAGTGGCTACAAGTGCAGGTCAGAGGCTAAGATACTGTCAAGAAACTCACCGTCTGACTCCCAAAAATATGTCCACCATCTACAAAGCACAAGTCCAGAGTGTGATGGAAAATTACCTACTTCGCTGGATAACTGCAGCTCCAACAAGCTTGACACCATCCAGGTTAAAGCAGCTCACTTGATTGGCACCACATCCACAAGCGCCCACTCCCTCCACCACCAGTGCTCAGTAGCAGCTGTATATACTCTCTATAAAATGCACAGTGGAAATTCACCAAGGATCCTTAGACAGCACCTTCCAAACTTATGATCACTCCCATCTGGATGGACAAGGGCAGCAAATATATGGGATCACCATCACCTGCAAGTTTCCCCCCAAGCTATTCACCATCCTGATTTGGACATATGTTACCATTCCTTCAGTGTTGCTGGGTCAAAATCCTGGAATTCCTTCCATAGTGGCATTGTGAGTCTATCTGCAACATATGGACTGTAGAGTTTCAAAAAGGCAGCTCACCACCACCACTTCAAGGGTAGCTAGGGACAGGCAATGAATGCTGGCCATCCAGTGATGCCTGTGTCCCAAGCAATAATTTAAAAACTAAGGGGCTACAGAACTGATTCAAAGGGAACTACAAAATGCCTCATTGAATGTGGACTCCTATTCAAGTGAATGGCATGTTCAGGGAGGTGAGTCTGGAGG
The DNA here is from genome assembly GCF_030684315.1 of Stegostoma tigrinum. Taxonomy (NCBI): domain Eukaryota; kingdom Metazoa; phylum Chordata; class Chondrichthyes; order Orectolobiformes; family Stegostomatidae; genus Stegostoma; species Stegostoma tigrinum. The sequence continues at coordinate 10,585,574 of NC_081361.1, read as the reverse complement.
CAGAAAAGGGAATGGATGGTTGCCAGTTAGTTCAAGAGAAATAGGCAGCTAGCCCATGAATTCCCTGGGTTCGCTTGTGAATCATTTTCCATTTGGTGGTTGATAAGATGCAGGTTCCTCAAGAATGTACAGTAGTTTGCGGTACCTTGAATGGCTTGGCTGTACAGAAGGGGAGGAAAAAGAACAGAAGAGCAATAGTATAATTGGGACTGAATGGAATGTGTGCAGGGATATCGAAGGAAGTAAGATTTGAAGTTGTAGATGCACTGGCAATAATCTTTCAGTCTTCTCTATTCTAAGCATAGATGCCAGAGGACTGGACAATTGCAGATATTATACCCTTGCTCAAAAAGGGTTGTAAAGATAAACCCAGCAATTACAGACCAGACAGTTTAAATTCAGTCGTGGGAAAACTTCTAGAAGCAATTATTCAGATTAGAATTAGTCATCACATGGAAAAAGGTGGGATGATTCAGAAGAACTAGCATAAATTTCTGAGGGGGACAATGTGTTTCACCAGCTTGCTGGAGTTTATGCATAGGTTTCAGAAGAGAATGATAATGCTATTGATATGGTGCATAGATCTTGATACAGTGCCACACAGCAGCATGAAAAAAATCTTCGCTCATGAAATAAAAGGAACTGTAGCACCATAGATACAAAATTGCATGAGTAATAGGAAACAGACCATAATGGTCAATGGATATTTTTCAGGTTGGACAAAGGAATTTTGTACTGGAATTAACGAGGAGTTTGGTATTAGGACCCTTGTTTTTCATGATATGTTAATAATATGGATCTTGCTGTGCAGAGCACCATTTTAAAGTCTGCAGATAAGATGAGTTACAGAATCCAAAAAAGTCAGAAGAGACCTTGCCCTTGACCACAACATTTGAAATGGAAAGATTTTAGAGGTAATCTCAAGGGTTTGTAATGAGTGAACTTGGCTGAGGATAGAATTGCAGAGAATTCAGAGGTGAGTCAGCAGACTGACTTTAGCCAATTTTGTTATTTCCCAGATAATTATATAGATTAGTTAATTATACGTATCGTTGTTTCAAGCTTGCATGTATATTGTCTCAAGATTTAGACTTTAAGATTTGAACAAGATCTGTCTTAAATTATATTATTGTCCAGTAAGTACGAGTATGTATTTAACTGACATGGATTTCTAATAGTCATAAATAAGGTGATTACTGTGATACATCAGATTGATTGATTGATTGATTGATTGATTGATTTTTACCCTGTAGATACTAAAGTTATAAAATTATCTAATTGTGTATATTAATAAATTATGGTAATATTACTCAACCAATTGAAAGTATAAGTTAATATCTGTAATAATGTAGAATATAAATAGTTTAGAATTTTAATCATGTGCTGCATCACTTAGATTCTGTGTAAATGTAACACACACAAAGCACAATTTTAGTGTTTATAGTGATACTCCCATTGTAGCAGCATCAGATTTAGTTCTACATCAACTCCTGGTCTTAGATTAATATCTATAAAGTGTAATGCTGAGCTGGCTGCAAGTCTTCCTAAGATCAGAAACTGAAGAATTCTTTGCACGTGTGCTTTGATGTGAGTATGTGTGCTTGAATATTTGCACAGATGTTTTGGGGAGCTAATTGTGAAACAGGTGGGATAATCTTCTTACTCCTGGTGTTCACATTGAAAAATTAAGTTTTGAAAAATTAAAATCCCCGGATTGGAAGTGGACTTGTATTTTCTTGCAGTTGATGCCAGTGTTGGGTGTGGAAACTATCCATTGACTATATATGACTGCTAAACCTGCTTCTGGCCCTGTTCTGATTGGTACCACATTCTAAGTTGTGTCTGGGACAGTGCCTCTAATCGCTACAGTGAGCTAGGTCTAATCTTCTGGCTTGGTGGCATGAAGTAATTGGATGAGTGCTGGACCATGAATGCTGGTCTAGCTTTGGTTTTGCTGCACATGGCAGTGAATACTACTTCATAATTTCCAGTATTCGGGTGTCTGTCAGTATTTATGATGAAGGGTAGTGGCTGGTTTTAATTCAAGGGTTGCTATTGCAGAGAAATATAAAATTGTCGTGGTGCTCCAATTAACAATTGTGACCTTGGTTCAGATGAGAGGAAAAAGACCAATAATGGTTGCCTAAATGAGGTCCAGATGAAGCAAATGCATGTGAAAACTTTGTCATCGAAGAGATTGGAGCTGTGGTGCCCTATAAGCAAACACTGTTCTGATTGTTCATCGTCCATGTTTATGTGAAAAATAGCCATGGGGTGCCTTGGGATTGTAGTCTCAAAAGAGTAGGCATATCTGGGGGAGAAAATTTGGGAAGTGAGTGAGAGAAAGTATAGTACAGCATGTAGTTAAGCTGTACTAAGGGAACAAATGTGTTAGTTGAGGGGTCGCCCATTTTTCAGTTTTTGTACTGGACCCCTATGCAAGTTGCACTATTATAGTCTGAAATGCGTAATGGGGTTGGCTGGCAGTTAAGGTTAAAAGGATACTTGTGTATCTTTAAAAGCAGTAGCTTATGTGGTTAGAGCTTGGCATGGGGTTCCTCTTCTGTCTGCTCTAAGCAGCTTCTTCCTGTTTCTTTCAGTTCTGTGGTGTGGACAAAGCACAAATGACTCAACTTACATGCGGGCTTGAGCTCGCTACTTGAATTTTTCTTGTCTTTATCAGATATACTTTAATTCTTGCACTTGTGATGTGTTTATTGAGTAAGCCTATCAAATCTAGCTACAGCTCACAAACTAAGTTTACATGCTTGGCTCCTTCTGCTTGAATCAATTCCTAATGCAAAAGCGGTTTTATAATTTCTTAAATAGTGTGCACCAAAATCCACCCTATTTATAATCCAGCGCAATTCTACTGTACTGGTCAAATCAAATAGCTGTGAATGCAATCATTCATTAACTTTACGCTTGCCAGACCTTTGTCAATGTCTATGGTCTGCACTGACCATGGTCTAATTTTACTGGCCTGAATGAGAAAACCTAAAGGCTCGACCTACTGATGGACATGAATAATAACTTTTCCCGTTGCCAGTGAAGACGAGCTTGCAGTTGTCATTTCTGGCATCAATATTTTCATAGAATCCCTACAGCATGGAAACGGGCCATTCAGCCCATCGAGTCCACTCCAAAGACCCTATCTTTGTTATCCTGCGTTTCCCATGATTAATTAACCTAGTCTTCACATCCCTCGACACTATGGGCAATTTAGCACTGCCAGTCCACCTAGTCTGCACATCTTTGGACTGTGGGAAGAAACCGGAGCACCCAAAGGAAACGCATGCGGATTTTGGGAGTATGTGCAAATTCCACACAGACAGTTGCCCGGGGCTGGAATTGAACCCAGGCCCTTTGCACTGTGAGATAGCAATGCTAACCACTGAACCACCATGCCACCCTCTCTTCATACCTCTCTACATTGTCGCCGGTCATATAAATGAAAATTTCATGTTTTGCAGAGGATCTTGGTGGGCACTTTTTAGCCAGTATTTCAGTAATCAGGAACAACAATGCTAATTGGTGAAGGCGAGTCTCAAATTTGTTCTGGGACACTGTTGACTGATGTTTGAGCTATATTTTTGAATATTTCCTGCTTTTGACATGTTGTCCTGACATTATTTTTCCAGTTCTCTCTTGGTTTCTAGTCGTCTTTCCTAAATTGACCATAGCTTTTTTTTTTCTCAATTTGTTTAGCACCTGGCAAAAGATTGTGTTAACAGAGAGGTGAGGGAAGAGGGAATTTAAAACAAGAAGACTGGCAGAAATGTTTTGTAGCTTGCTGCAATTAGCAATGAGTTATTAAAATCTGTGTTTATTAAGACATTAAATTTAGAGGATTTTGCATTATGATTGTGGGGACTGTGTTTGAATCCATCCAGAAGAAATGGATTGCACATGCCCTCTGCTCCTCAGATGTAAGCATTAAGGACTTTAAACCAGTTTACCATTTGTGATTTTCTAAGGATTGAAGCAAAGATGCAGAATTTCTCATACTCATTGGTATACTGGCTTGCAGTTGTGTGATATTTCTTGACTCGTTCCCATTACCAATGCACGCTAAATCCAAATTTTATTTTGTAGCATTTATTACAAATTTTGAGAACAGAAAATGTGATTCAAGGGTTACCTAGTTTGTTTCACAATACAAATTGCATATAGGACAAATAGATCTTCGCAGATCATCATAGTCCCAAAGGAGTATAGGGCTGTTCTCTCATTTGGAAGGGACAACTGGTGGTGAGTTTAATCTGAGAGTCAGCATGCCTCAGACAATGGGCAAGGTTGAGAAGGCAGTGGTGTGGGAATTGAACTCCCGTTGTTGGCATCACTCTGCAACGGAAACCAACATCTAAGCTAACCAATCTCCAAAATTTATATAATGGGTAAGAAGTATAATTTTGATTCCTTCTTGAGGATAATTACATCACCTGCCATAAATAGATAAAACAGAAGTGATTTTTGATTTTAATTTCCTTCCTGACTTCTCCCAGCAACCTGCAACGGGGTGGTGGGGGGGGGGGGGGGGGTAGTGGATGGGGTGGACGGGTAGGCGGGGTTCATTCGCTGTTCTAATCTCCCTTCACTGCCAGACTGTACCTGATGTTTAAACAATAAATCCCCTTTCATTACTTCTCTCTTTTTATGTAGAAACCTCTGCCCTTCATATTTCCCTTTCTAACGTAACCACATTGAAGTGAGGATTTGCATATGGTCAATGATTAAAATCAGGAGGTGCAGAAGCACAGCTTAAGTCATGAATACACTATGTGGGATTTGCCTGGAAATGATAAAATGATTGGCCAGTCAAGCATTCAGTGCTGCTGACGCTTTTGTTACAGGCTGAACTTGTCTGCCTCTCTACCTGGTGATGATATAATTCATTAGATGCCAATGCATAGAATGTGAATGCATCCAAGATGTAATCTTGCAATTTGTGTGGAAACCTAGTAATTAACTGCTCATGCTCAAAGCTCACCTCAGCAAGAGGGGGAGACCATAGCAGTTACAATTGTCAACTCTTGTGTTTTTCCCCAGTAACCCTTCCCACACCTGATAATTTGCATGAACATTTATATTGATGTCACCAAGAGTATTTAGCTTGTCTGATCTTGGCAGAGTAGCTGTCAAGGGGTGAAAGGCATTATAGAATTTATCCTTGACTTTATCAGAGTTGGACCTGGTAGGGATATACACAATGATTATCAGTTTCATGCAGAGGAAATTTAAGCATCCTCAGAAGATTTTTGACGGCTTCGAGAAGACCAGTAAAGCTTGCGCCAGCTGTTTGTCTCTGCTCCAACTGCTCCATAGTAATATGAGGCCTGCACCAAATTTTTTTCTTCATTCTTGGGATGTGAGCATCGCTGGCTGGATTATCATTGATTGCCAATGCTTTGTTGCCATTGAAAAAGTGAGGTGCTGCAGTCCATTTGCTGTTAGGGAGGGAGTTCCTGGAGACTGAAGGAATGGTGATAAATTTCCAAGTCAGAATGGTGAGTGGCTTGGAATCTTGCGGGTAATGGTGATCCAATATGTTTGTTAGCTCATGGATGGTAGTGGCGTTGGATTAAGAACAGTGCTATGCCCAGCAACATCTCTGTACCTTGTCTTATAATGAAGCAAAAATCTTCAATGAAGAAGCTGAGAATTGTTAAGCTGAGGACACTCCCCTGGGAAACTCCTGGGGCTCTTGTGTCCCAACTTCTGAGGCAGGAGACCAGGGTTCAAGACCCACTTGTTTCAGAGTTGTGTAGTAATATCTCTGAACAGGTTGATTAGAAAATATCTCCCCTCAGGAACTCCTGTAGCTATATCATTGAGTTGAGATGCCTGACCTCCAACGTCTATAATGATACTTCATTGTATTGGGCATGATCAGTAGAGAGGTTCCCCTGATTCCCATTGACACTCATTTTCCTCGGGGTCTTTGATGGCACACTCAGTCAATTGTGGCCTTAGTAAGGACGCCACACCACTTCACCTCTGGAATTTAACTCTTTTGTCCTTGTTTGAGCCAAAGTTGTAATGAGTGGCCTGTCAGAGTCCAAACTGAGCATCAGTGAGCAACTTATCACTAAGTAAGTACTGCTTGATAACACTGTTAATGACATCTCCCATCTCAGTAGACGGATGGGGCAGTAATTGATCAGGTTGTATTTGTCAAGCTGTTTGTGGGCAGGAAGTTCATGGGCAATTTTTCTTATTTTTAGGTCATTGCCAGTGTTGGCGTTGTAGTGGAACAGCTTGGCTAGAGTTGCGGCTAGCTCTGGAATACAAATCTTCAAGATTATTGCTGGAAATTTTGTCAGGATGTATAGCCCTTACAGTATGTTGTTCCTTGTGCCATTTATTGATTTGGGCAGCACAGTGGCTCTGGGGTTAGCCCTGCAGCCTCACAATGCCAGGGACCCAGATTTGATTCCAGCCTCAGGCATATGTGTGTGTGGAGTTCCCCTGGGTGCTCTGGTTTCCTCCCACAGTCCAAAGATGTGCAGGCTAGGTGGATTGGCCATGCTAAATTGCCCGTAGTGTTCAGTAGTGTGTGATTTATAGGGGGCTGTCTCTGGGTGGGATGGTCCAAGGGTCAGTGTGGACTTGTTGGGCCAAAGGGCCTGTTTCCACACTGTAGGGATTCCATGATTCGATGATATCACATGAAGTGAATCAAATTTTCTAAAGACTGAAATCTGCGATGCTGTGCTTTTCTGAAGGATGCTGAGGTGGATCTCAGAACACCACTTTTGGCTAAAAATTGATGCAAATGCTTTAGCCTGATCCTTTGCACTGACAATGTTGGACTCTGCTATCACTGAGGATGGGGATATTTGTGGAGCCACCTCCTCCAGTGAGTTATTTATTGCCTATAGGACTGCAGAGTTTAAATCTAAAAGGTTTTGAGATTGTAGTTATCAAATCATTTAGCCCTGCCTATTACTTTCTGCTTATGCTGTTTAGCCTGCAAGAATTCCTGTGGTGTAACTTCACTGGGTTGACACCTCATTTTTACATGTGCTTTGGTCTGTTTCTGCTGTACTCACATGCGCTCTTCATTGGACCAGAGTTCGTCACCTGGCTTTGTGGTTATGGTGGAGTGGTGATATGCAGGGCAATAAAATTGCAGTTTGTGACCAGGGTCATAGTCTCATGATACAGGCTAGGCCATTTAGGCCTGAGTTGAGGAAAGATTTCTTCACTCATAGGACAGTGAACCTGAGGAGTTCTCTACAACAAAGCACTGTTGGAGGCCATGTCACTGAATATATTCAAGAAAGAGATGGACACACGTTTTAGATATTAAAGGTATCAAATGATTCGGGGAGAAAGTAGAAAAATAGCATTGCGATTGAGGATCAGCTATTGAATAGCCGAGTAGGCATGGAAAGCTGAATGGCCTATTCCTTCTGTGTGTTGTAGTACAATTCAACTGCTGTTCATGGCTCACAAGCATATTATGGATGCCCATCGAGTTACTAAATGTCTTTGAATTCTACCCCATTTGACAGATGGCAGTGCCACACAATATGATGGAGGGTACCCACAATGTGAAGTCAAGACTTTATCTCAAAAAGGACTGTGTAGTGGTCATTCCTATTGATGCTGTCATAGAGTTGTACAGCACGGAAACAGACCTTTTGGTCCAACTCAACCATGCCGATCAGGCTTCCCAATCTGACCTAGTCCCATTTGCCAATGTTTAGCCAAAATCCCTCTAACAGCTTCGTATTTCATAGACCCTTCCAGATGTCTTTTAAATGTTGCAATTGCAATAGCCTGCAGTACTTCCTCTGACAACTCATTCCATACATGCAGTACCCACTGCATGAAAGAGTTGCCACTCAGGTCCCCTTTAAATCTTTTCTCTGTTTTAAAACTATCGTCTCTAGTTTTGAACACTCCTATCCTGGGAAAAAGGCCTTGACTATTCACCCTATCCATGCCCATCATGATTTTATTAGCCTCTATAAGGTCACCCCTTGGCCTCCAATGTTCTAGGGAATATTGCCCCAGCCTATTCAGCATTTCCCATAACTCAAACCCGCCAACCTGGCAATATCGTTGCAAATCTTTTCTCAACCCTTTTAAGGTTAACAGCAACTTTCGCACAGCAGGTACACCAGAATGGAGCACAGTATTCCAAAAGCAGCCTAACCAATGTCCTGTATGGCTGTGATATGCTGTCCCAACTCGTGTACTCAGTGCACTGACCAATAAAGGCAAGTATACCAAATGCCACCTTCACCCTATCTACCTGTGACTCCAGTTTTATCGAACTATGAACCTGCACCGCAGGGTTTTTGTTTAGCAACACGCCCCAGGACACTACCATTAAGTGTATAAGTCCTTCTCTGATTTGCCTTACCCAAATGCAACACTTCACATTTCTCTAAGTTATACTCCATCTGCTGCTCCTTGGCTAATTGGCCCATCAGATCAAGGTCCTGTTATACTCTGAGGTAACGTTGTTCACTGTCAACGTCAGATGCATCTGCAGCACAGGGATGACATCAAGTTTGTTTTTCCCTCTTGTTGGTTCCTTTACTACCTGCCACAGCTAGCAGCTGTGTCCTTTGGTACCTGACCAACTCGGTCAGTGGTGCTATTGCTGAACCCTTCATCGTAATGGATGTTAAAAGCCCAACGTGCTGAGTACATCCTGTCCCCTTGCTGCCGTCGGTGATTCCTTTAAGCGATGTTCACCATCGAAGTCTACTGATTTAAACATTTGATGGGTATGGGCCAGAGGTCCTGTAGGGATTTTAACAAGTTCGGCCAGATGGATCTCATACAAAATAAGTTCCCTATTGAATGGGGCTGTTAACCTGGTCTAATTAGGGAGTCCTGCCTGAGAAATATAAACTGGAGTGTCAGGAGTTCTGTCTATTCTTGGAGCCAGCACTGTGCTAGCTGGCTCAGCCTCATGTACTATGCATGTATAAATAAAGGGTGACTTAGTGACAAGATGCTGGCCTTCATGAAGTTATTTCAAGTATGTAATAGTCAGAAAGTTTTTTTGTCCATGTTTGACCTCATGCCATGGGACTTCTTGGGGCCAAGAGAGGGCATGGCAACTCCAATGTGCTTCAACCTCTGTTGGATCTTTCCTGCCAATGGTACAGGAAATATCCAGGGTTGGTGATCATGATCTCTGGTCAGTGTGAGTAAAGTGTGATTCCTTGAGTGTGACTATATCAGATTGTTGTTTGATGAGTCTGAGAGACAATTTGGTACGATCTCCCAGATGTTGGTAAGGAGAACTTTATAGGATCAATCGGGTTGAAGTTACCCATTGTTGCCCATTGTTCTGGTGTCTAGGCTGACGCCAAGTGGTCTATCCAGTTTTATTCCTTATTTAGGTCTTGATTGTATCTTGGAGGTGTAATGTATTTCCCTGAATCAAGCAGATATGTGGACATTTGAGGTAAACAAGAAAATGTAATCCCAAGATGTTCCTGTAACAAATGTTATCTCACATTGAATTTATATCTGTATCATATTAGAGTTTGATATTTTTATCTGAATCAATTTAACCAAACAGCTGCTGTATAACTTTATTTTGCAACAATTAATTGCTACTTGCTATCACATCTTACTTGTAAGTCGGCCACTTATAGCGTGATGTATTTTCGCTGTCATAGCAGAACAGCACTGCAGGTTTAGTCAAACAAACCGCCATTTTGTCTTGTATCTAAGATCAATCTAGATTTAATCTTTTAGTGTTTGTTATACATTGACCACTTAAAATATAGCTTGTACAGGCCATTGTCATTGCTTCTCACATTGGTTCTCAAATGTTGCATTTCATCTACAAAGGTCAAGCACTATGTATCATTCTCCTTTTCACTTTATAGCATAGTGATAGTCATACTTGGATCGCTGTGTGATGTTCAGATTAAATTTGTTTTCTACGGGATTCTCCCAAATCAGTTCCAGGAACACATTTGCAGACCACATTTTTCCAAGTTCTCAATGCCTTTATGCTTCCTAAAATATTGAGCTATTCAGAGGAGGGAGCTAAATTGTTAGGTTGTAATAGGCCTGTGTCAATATAAAAGATTATCAGATTAAAACGTTGTTGGTTAAATTGGGTATCTGTTTTTTAGTTAATGTTTTTGCTTGTGGGTGTCCAAAATCATGAAAGCAAATACTGTGGAAATCCTGAAATAAAAACAAAAATACTGGAGAACTCTGTAGGTCTGAGAGCATCTCTGAGTTAATGTTTTGAATCCAGTATGACTGTTCTTCAGAACCAGTTCCTGAAGAATCACACTGTAGTCATAAGAACGTGGAACATATGAACACATGAAATAGGAGCAGAAGTAGGCCATCGGGTCCCTGAAGACTGCTCTGCCATTCAGCAAGATCATGGCTGATCTTTTCATGGACTTGACTCCTCTTACTTGCCTGCTCACCGTAACCCTTAATTCTTTTACTGTTCAAAAATTTATTGTTACCTTAAAAACATTCATCGAGGTAGCCTCAAGTGCATCACTGAGCAGGGAATTCCACAGATTTGCAACCTTTTAGGTGAAGAAGTTCCTCCTCAACTCAGTCCTAAATCTGCTTCCTCTTGTTTTGAGGCTATGTCCCCTAGTTCTAGTTTCACCCACCAGAGGAAAAAACCTTCTTCTATTCCCTTCATAATTTTATACATTTTTATAAGATACCCCCTCGTTCTTCTAAATTCCAGTGAATGCAGCCCCAGTCTACTCAATCTCTCCTCATAAGGCAACCTTTTGAATTCTGGAATCAACCTCATGAACCACCTCTGCACCCCGGCTAGTGCTAGTACATCCTTTCTCTAGTAAGGAGACCAAAATCTCTCACAGTACTCCATGTGTGGCACTGCAGCACCCTGCACAGCTGCAACATAACCTCCCTACTTTTAAACTCTAACCCTCTAGCAATGAAGGATACTATTCCATATACCTCCTTATTTATCTGCTGCACCTGTGTTTCATGCACAAGGTCACAGCAGCATCCTGCAATTTTTCACCATTTAAATAATAGTCCATTCTGCTGTAATTCCTACCAAATGGATGACCTCACTTTTACAAACATTGTACTCCATCTGCCGCACCCTTGCAGATTCCTTTAACCTATCAATATGTTTTTACAGACTTTCGGTGTCCTCTGCACACTTTGCTCTGCCACTTATTTTAGTGTCATTTGTGAAGTTTGATACACTGCACTTGGTCTCTAACTCTTAAGTCATCTGTATAAAAGTTGTAAACAATTGCAGTCCCAACACGATCCCTGAAGCACACCATTGATTGCCAACCAAAACAAAAACACGTATATCCCCATTTTTGTTTTCTGTTAGTTAACAAATTTTCTATTCATCTACTAAATTACCTGTAGCGCTATGCACCTTTATCTTATGAAGTAGACTTTTGTGTAGTATATTGTCGAATGCCTTCTGGAAATCCAAATGTACCACATTCACTGTTTTCCCCGTTTTCCACTGTGCTCATAATGTCCTCAAGGAATGTTAACATTCAAAATGTTAATTATGTTTCTGTCCCTACAGATGCTGCCAGACATGCTGAGTGTTTCTGGATATAAATTCAAGATAGTCAGTGTAAAAACCAATAAGGAATTTAGGATACAATAAAATGTGAGGCTGGATGAACACAGCAGGCCCAGCAGCATCTCAGGAGCACAAAAGCTGACGTTTCGGGCCTAGACCCTTCATCAGATGAAGGTTCGTCCCCTCCCCGCACTGCACCACACAACCAGCCCAGCTCTTCCCCTCTACCCACTGCATCCCAAAACCAGTCCAACCTGTCTCTGCCTCCCTAACCTGTTCTTCCTCTCATCCATCCCTTCCTCCCATCCCAAGCCGCACCCCCATCTACCTACTAACCTCATTCCACCTCCTTGACCTGTCCGTCTTCCCTGGACTGACCTATCCCCTCCCTACCTCCCCACCTATACTCTCTCCACCTATCTTCTTTTCTCTCCATCTTCGGTCCGCCTCCCCCTCTCTCCCTATTTATTCCAGAACCCTCACCACATTCCCCCTCTCTGATGAAGGGTCTAGGCCCGAAACGTCAGCTTTTGTCTCCTGAGATGCTGCTTGGCCTGCTGTGTTCATACAGCCTCACGTTTTATTATCTTAAATGCCAGTGTACACCTGTTGGGAAGAGTAGTCAGTTTTGTACATGAAATGTGATGCCATGTGATCTCAAACTCAAATAATTTTAATAGAATTCTGTTTTGTGTATTGCTTTGTAGTTGTGCTCCATTTTCTTCATTGTAATTGCTGTTAAATCTGTTTTTCAGCTGACTGTATCAACTTAGTGTAGATACCACACAGTGTCCCTAACCAGCATAGTTAAAAAGCTGCCGTTTACCATGGAAAATTGCCCAGGTGTGTCCTGTCCCCAGGAAACAGGATGAATCCTCATAACCAATTACTGTACTCTGAGACTACTACTCTTGATTATCGACAAAGTGATGGAATGGGTTATCAGTAATGATAGTAAGCAGTGTATGTTCAGCAAAACTTTGCTAATTGATGCCTAGTTTGAGTTTTATCAAACCTGTGTGTTGGTCATCTCATTTCTAGGAAATCAGTACAGGTATTGAGGATTGGCCATTTGACAGAAGGCAGAGAGTTGGGATAAAAGGCTCTTTTTCGGAATGGCAACCGGTGACGAGTGGTGTCCCGCAGGGTTCAATGTTGGGGCCACAGCTGTTCACCTTATACATTAATGATCTGGATGAAGGGACTGGGGGCATTCTGGCGAAGTTTGCCGATGATACGAAGATAGGTGGACAGGCAGGTAGTACTGAAGAGGTGGGGAAACTGCAGAAAGATATAGACAGTTTAGGAGAGTGGTCCAGGAAATGGCTGATGAAATTCAATGTGAGTAAATGTGAGGTTTTGCACTTTGGAAAAAAGAATACAGGCATGGACTATTTTCTAAATGGTGAGAAAATTCGCAAAGCAGAAGTGCAAAGGGATCTGGGAGTGTTGGTCCAGGATTCTCTAAAGGTTAAGTTGCAGGTAGAGTCCGTAATTAGGAAAGCGAATGTAATGTTGTCGTTTATCTCAAGAGGGTTGGAATATAAAAGCAATGATGTGCTTCTGAGGCTTTATAAAGCTCTAGTTAGGCCCCATTTAGAATACTGTGTCCAATTTTGAGCCCCACACCTCAGGAAAGACATACTAGCCCTGGAGCGTGTCCAGCGGAGATTCACACGGATGATCCCTGGAATGGTAGGTTTAACGTATGATGAACGGCTAAGGATCCTGGGATTGTACTCATTAGAGTTTAGAAGGTTGAGGGGAGATCTAATAGAAACTTACAAGTTAATGTATGGTTTAGAAAGGATGGACGCTAGGAAGTTGTTTCCGTTAGGCGGGGAGACAAGGACCCATGGGCACAGCCTTAAAATTAGAGGGGGTAAATTTAAAACTGAAATGAGACGACATTTCTTCAGCCAGAGAGTGATGGCCTTGTGGAATTCATTGCCACGGAGTGCAGTGGAGGCCGGGACGTTGGATGCCTTCAAGGTATCGACAAGAGATCGACAAATTCTTGATCTCAGAAGAAATCAAGGGCTATGGGGAGGGTGCAGGGAAGTGGTGTTGAAATGCCCATCAGCCATGATTTAAATGGCAGAGTGGACTTGATGGGCCGAATGGCCTTACTTCCTCTCCTATGTCTTATGGTACTCCTCCATGTAGTATCCAGGACCCAATCATTTTAAGCTGTTTTTCATCAATGATCTTAGCCTATTATAAAGTCTGAAGTCGGGATGTTCCTGTATTACATGGTGTACAACACAGTTCCAACTCTCCAGATACTGAAGCAGCCCTTGTCCATGTGCAGGGAGACCCTGACTACTTTCAGACTTGAACTTTTAAGTAATACTCATGCTACATGCATCCAGAAATGACTGTCTCCAACAAGAGACAGTCTAGCTGTATCCTCTGACATTCAGTAGCATTGCCATTGACTGTAAACTGAACTGGACCAGCATTCTGGTTATGAGGGTAGGTCAGATGCTGGGAATTTTATGTGGGTATGGCCTCTTCTGACTCCCAAAACCTGTCCATCATCTTTGGAGCATAAATCGGAACTGTGATGGAACACTTTCCACTTGCTCAGATGATTGAACCTTCATCAACAGCCAAAAAACCATGACACCATGGTGGACAAAGCAGCTCCTTGATAAGCTTTGCAACAACCATGTTAAACATTCGCTTCCTGAACCAATGTAGAGTGGCAGTATAATGTGCTTCCTAAAAGTTGCACTGCAGAAACTCCAATCACCAGAAGGGCAGGGGCCGCAAAGGCACGTTACTACCTGCAAGTTCCTCTTAAAACTACACACTCCAGATTTGGAAGTAAATTGCTGTTACAGCACTGTTGCTGAGTCAAAACCTTGCCTCTGACTTCCTAGCAGCATTGTGGATGTACCTGCATCACTTGGACTAAAGCAGTTCAAGCCGGCGACTGACGAACACCCACAACCTTTTCAAGGACGGTTGCAAACAGGCAACAATTCATGGATGTGCCGGTGACAGCCATGTCTCATGAATGAATGCAAAAAATGCTCTTGGATCTAAACAGACTTGGCCTGTTATTTTATTGGAACTACTTTCTTAGCAGCACATTTTGAAGTAAATTACTTTACAATATTGCTTTCTTCACATGAAGCACATACGAAGCACGTTTGTCATCACTGTTTTTCAATTCCTAATCACATTTATTTGGAAAATTCTAGCTCCATGTTGAAATGCTTTAAAAACTCTCCAAAGGTAACTTCAAGCTTTGTAACTAAAGCACTGCAGTTGATTATATTTTTGGCTGAAGGAATGTGTGTTTTAAGGGGCTTTGAATGTGTTGTGATGTTTTTGAGACAATAAGTTTGCAAAATACCATTTTATACTGTAGTCAAGATTAGATTAATAACTGTGATCTTGGATGGTGAGCAGGCCCATCTTATCTCACGGATCTATTTAATTTTGTCACTTTTTAATTGTAAGTGGGACAGTTTGATATGACTTAGCTGTAGAAAGCACTCCATAAGAAATGGTCAATGGAACTGGGCTTCATGAGGAGTGGAATTCCACTTCTGGCTGCTCTTGATGGCCTGCTATTTAAAAACTTAACGGTACAACACAATATTCCTAGTAGACTGCGGGTATCAAGTCAGGTCAAGCCGGGCCATCAATGTAGTGACATCTGCATCAATATACAGTCACATTTCTGTAAGCTGAGAAAAACATCTGCTACTTTAAATGTGTTCTTAGCTATTTATGTTCTCCCTTTGAGCTTTCCTTTTGTAAATGTTCACTTTAGGAGTTCAACACTATTGCCGCTGCTCAGGGCATCGATCTCCCAACTGCTGTTATTTCTACTCACTTACCTCCTTGCTTCGCCAATAGAGAAAATAGGCCCAAAATACTTTTCTTTCTGCCTCCCTTGACCCAGCCCCCTCTTTGCCTTCCAACTTGTGATCCTTCCAATGTTTTATACTCCTCTCTAATCTGCTTTACAGTTATTGTTTTCTAGTCATGGCTTCCAATTGTGCTTGAGCTCTATCCCTTCCTTGACGTTGCACACTCAGCTGTCCTGAATCACTCAAAAGCCAATTTTGAAGTCTCACTTGCTCTTCTGTTGTTTAAAAAAAAACAGAAACCCAGCAGGTCTGGCAACATTTGTTGGAAGAAAGCAGAGTTCATGTTTTGGTGTTAACCCTTCATCAGAACTGTTAGCAGCTAAGAAAAGGTGGTTGCAGTCAAAGTGGTGGCAGTATGGGGGTGTGGAAGGGCAGAGGTGAGCGGACAGATAGAGTTGGAGCCCAGAGAGAAAGAGTTATGAAAGAAGCAGTTAAACAAGGAGCCTTTAGGACTCAGTTTAGAGTTCAATAATTTTAGATGCTGATTCCGTCCTTCCGTTTTTTTTAGCACCTACCCCACACGTGGTCTTTTTATGATATGGGTTGCTTTTTGCCCAGTCACCCATTCCCATGTACTCCCAGGCTCATTGTCATGTTATATGGATCGCAGTCAGTACAGCTCACCAATTTCCTCCTGTATTTAGCTTTTTATATAAGCTATTCAACTTATTATATAAGCTATTCTGTCGTGGCCTTTTTATTTGTAATCTCCTGGTTTACCTCCCCCTTTCATATTTCGCCCCGTTCCCCACCGGGTTCCATCTTCATCCATCCACTCACTTCTCCAACTCAACTTTGGCTTTAGTATAAATACTACATTTTCCTCGTGGCTAACAGTTCCAATGAAAAGTAACCAGACTCGAAGCGTTAGATTGAAGAAGGCCATTTATTTAACTCTGGCACTGAGCTACAACTGAAGAACATAAACCTCTAGATAAAATTGGATATCAAAAACAAAATAAGTTGTCACCTAGTACAGGAGCCAGTGTCAAAAAAAAAGCAATTGAGCTCTCTGTAGTGGAGCTGGATTGGCTTTTGTTAGGAATTGAAGGTTGCAAAGTAGCAGGACTGCTTTACCTGTTTTTATCCCCAGAGGCAGCAGGGAAAGTTCTTCTATTCTTTCAAGTACAGAATCAACTCGAGGTGGTTGAAACCCATAATTGTGCACAATTGTGCATAATTTATTTATTATTTGAATCCTAAAGTATCCCCAGTAGATTTTTTTAAAAAACCCTGCTTGGAGCTACTCTATTCCTTCTAAGTTTAAGTTAGGTATTTGTTTCTGGCACCAAAAGCCTGATGTAGTAAAAAGTGTTTTTTTCCATCTTCTGATTTTGCTTTCAAGTGGTGTTTTTTTGTAAAGTACTGGTTAAGTATGGTGCTGAATCATGCAGACCAGAGACCTTCAACTTTTAGTTAGCAGTTTGTGCAAAGTTATTTAAGTTTGCCTGGGAATGCAGCTATGGTCTGTATACTGGAGAATGCATGTGTATGAACATTGTGAGAGGACTGCTTAAGCTCAGTTGCTGTATTCCCCAGAATTAGCCTGTTAACACTCACTTGCCAGACTCTTGCGAAGATAAGAATTTAGTGTGTGAGGTACTAGAAACATGGCTGATTTTCCTGGAATCTGTCATCCGTTATAGTCTATATTGGGAGGAGGGGTAAATGAAGAAATTAAGCAGACTTTTACTGTATGGCAAAAGTGAGTAGACAGGTTTCGGATTCAATACAATTAGGTATATTGTCTACAGTATTTACTTAAGCAGTAATCTGTTCCATACATCAGGGAACACTCGACTTTTGGCCAAAACACTCCAAACTCTCTCTACTTGGCACCTGCTTGCTGCTGAAATCAAACTTACCCTCATATAAACTTACTCTTGAAAGCTATCTGTCAGAGCTTTGTGTTTGTGCAGGATAATAATACTTCTTGCCTCCTTTTGTGAGTGGGATAGGCAGGACCTACCTCGTCCTAGCAAATGAATGATCTGCACATCAGCTAAAACCAGCATTCACTCCCTCCACCATCAACACAGTGTGTACTATCTGAAAGCTGCACTACCATAAATTGTAAAGGCTTTTTAGGAAACACCTGCGAACTCCACATCTAACCCTAATGTGATCTCCACCATCTAAAGGTTCAAGGGCAAGAGTTAAACGGGATAATTATTACCTGCAAATACCTCTTCAAACAACACATTATACTGACGTGGAACTGAGTTGCAGTTCCTTCACTGCTTTTGGGTCAAAATTCTGGAACTTCCTCCTTAACAGCACTGTGGGTGCATTTCCACCATATGGACTATTGTGTTTCAAGAACACCACCGCCTTCTTGAGGCCATCTTGGGATGGACAATAAGTTGTGGCGTAGCTAGAGATGCCCATAACTCATGAATGAATTGAATTTAGAAACTGATATGTTGCTGTAAGCAGGTAGTGAGATAACAGGAAAATGTGGATTCAAACCCTTGAAAATATTGTGTATAATTTGATTGTGCTTTTCTGCTAAAACTTTGGTCCTGTACACTCTACTTTTATGCAAGTATAAATTAAGATTGTTTCAACCTTCAGTAAAGTTAGAATGCTGTTCAGCTTCCAGAAACTAATGTGCCTACCTTTTGGAAAATTAACAGTCGCTTTTGATCATTCAACTAACTTTTGTGCTTCACAGAATTGAAGTATGGCTGTAATAAATAGTTTACAATGCATCTTGACAGTATTGCATCGGTAACCTTTGAACTTTTAAACATCACCAACTTTGAAACAATGAATTATTACCAGCATTTCACACAGTTTGCCAGCCAGTGATAAAAGTTGTGAAAAGGCTCATGTTGTTCCCCACACACCCACTCTGTGAATTTATGCCAGCATCTTTAGTTGGCCCTTTCTTTAACGTCTGAAATCCACCCAGACTTGAGATAACTGGATATGTGAAGTTGACCAACAAATTGTAAAGCATAACATATTGAAGGACTGTGTAGAAGGAAGGGTGGCGGGAAATATCATGCTTCAGGAGCAAAGTTGCATCTATTCACTTGTTTTATAATGTTTTTTTTGTAATTTTGAAGTAAAGGAACTAAACAAACTTCAAGTTTTGGAGCTGAAAATAAACGGAAGAAGTCTCATTTGAAGTGGGTCTTCGAAAGTAATCCCTTTTCACAGTAGTTGAATTGCATATGTCCCACACATATTTAAAGCTGCCAAGAACAGTATCCGCTTGTTTCTTCTTCAAGTTGTAATTGTTTCCTAATTAACTATTAGCTGTCTTCCTTGTGGAATAAATATAATTTGAATGACGTAGGTCAAATTTATTAATGAAGAACAAGTAGCACAATTTGTGACTGCTCAGGGAATGAGCATTGAAATGGGTCTCATTATCATTTCAGCCCTGAGATCCAGGTCTGACTCCATTGCAGCTGACAGTAATTCCCTTCTGGTGAAGTGAAGTTTTCCATTGTGAAATTTGTTTTGAGCAGTCTCAGTCCAGTACTTAGCTCATGTCGCAGCACAAAACTGCCCCACTTCAGCATGAGTTGACCAATGTAGCCGGAATGGCTTTCGGGTGTATGCTGTAGAAACTAGAAGAATGACCTGGCAGAAATCATTTGGCGCCTTTATCCATGAGCGGAGAGGAGAACTGAATCTGAACTCCAAATGCCAGAAGCTGACATTGGGTGCCTTTTTCCTCAGCTTGGACACCTTGATGCCAAGAGTAGCATAGGTGTTTGTCCTCCATTAGAAAGGACCACCTTCAGCACTGTTGGTAGATACACTAGAAATCAGAATACCAAAATCTAGCAATATGAGTAATTGTCCAAATTAAGGGTGAAAGGGCTTTATGTTTTGTGTGACTGCTTGGTTATTACTCATGCAGCCCACGAAAACAAAAGTATAAGACAACAGTGTTTACTGGATGGATTACCAGGCATATGCTCTCAATACCAGTACCGTAAAATTGGTATGAACAGCAAGGACTGGTTATCTCGCTTGGCTGGGATGGCCAGTTTGTGATGTAGCGTGATGCCAACAGCAGAGTTCAATTCTGCACTGGGGACTAAGAGGCCCAGGTTCAAGTCCAACCAGCTGCTGATGTGTATATTAACTTCTCTGAGTCCAGTAACAACTCAAATTTAATATCTTCCAAATCTTCCTGTTTCTAAATTTCTCTAGCTTCATTGTCCTCTGAGAGCTCTGATTTCCTTCAATTTGTACCTCTTCTACATTCCTGATTTTTCCTTGCTCCATCATTTCCAGCTAACTTCAGCTGGCCTAATGCAGACTTGACCAGATAGACTAGGCCACGTGCTTTTGAAAAGTACTCAGAAATCTGCACTGTCAGATATTGTTCA
Source organism: Stegostoma tigrinum (assembly GCF_030684315.1). NCBI lineage: Eukaryota > Metazoa > Chordata > Chondrichthyes > Orectolobiformes > Stegostomatidae > Stegostoma > Stegostoma tigrinum. Next base: position 10,565,793 of record NC_081361.1, on the reverse strand, counting down.
GATAGATTGATATGACCAAGATGGGAAGGATGCATTGTCTTTTTCTTGCCTCAATGCTTGCAACATAATAGAAATATTTTTCTTAAGTCTCGATGTGCCTGATCTTATACTTTCTCTATACCAGATTTAGTCATAAGATTCCTCAATTAGGTCTGCTTAATAAATGCAAATTATTGATCTATTACAAAAAACCCACTCAATGAAGATGCAAAATTGGTTAACCCACACAACTTGTAATATATGTAAATGTTGACCCTTCTAAATAACCCAAAGCAACGCCAATTTCTCACTGCAGAGATTCATTTTAAAAAGCAAAACATCTTCTTGGCCAATAATGATTATTCTTGAATCCAAAAAGGACAAGATGTAGAATATTTTGATATTTGTCAATTTGGTTGTACTTGCATTTGTGATCAAGTTGCTAATCGTACAACTGTCTCTCAGATCTTGGCATATCCAACATGCTTAGGAAGTACAATGATATCAAGAAGTTCGTTCAGTCTTCCAGAAGAATGATCCTGGTCTCAGATTTGGTAACATGAGCTGAGCATTGCCCTCTATAATAGGCTTTCCTCAATTTAACAATCTGAACACAAACCCCAAACCTACAGACCAAGTTTAAACAGACAGCATAAAATCCAAGGTAAAGTCGTATGTTTTCCTTAAAGTGAGTTCAAGCAATTATCTGGAATCATGTGGCTTTCACGAAATGCCTTATTTTGAAAAAAGCTAAATTCTAATGTTTTTTTCATTGACCTTTTAAAAAAGTAATCCAGGCGCCTCCATAAGCCTTGAAACTCCAGTCCACACAAATGATTAAATATGACAAAATATGGTAGAAATAGAAACAATCCAAGGTCGAACACAAATGCTGCCAGAAATCTCCTGGAATCGGAGAGCGAACATCTCTCATTTAACTTCATAGTATTAAGCCTTTTGAAATTTACAAAATTTTACTTGTGGAAACCTTGTGCTTTGGAAACTGAGTTTTTTGAAAACTTGAAACTCAGTCTTTAGTGTATTTCATATCAGTAGGAATAGTGAAATTGTACGAAGTTATGTCGATCTAGTAGGAGTGAATGAATGTTATTTAATCGTTTATTTGTTCACAGGATGTCACTGGCTAGGCCAGCATTTATTCCCCATCCCTAATTGCCCTTTGGAAGGTGGTGATGAGCCACCTTTTGAAGTACTGCTCTCCTTTAGATGTAGGTACTTCCAGATTGCTGTTGGAAACGAGTTCCAGATTTTGACCCGGTAATAACCAAGGAATGGTGATCATTGTTCCAAATAAGGATAGTGTGTGACTTGGAGGGGAACTTGCAGGTGATAGGGTTGCTATGTATCTGCTGCCCTTGTAGATGGTGGAGATTTTAAGTTTAGTATGTGCTGCTGAAGAAGCTTTGAGTTGGTGCAGTGCATCTTCCGGATGGTACATCTTGCTTCTACTGTAAATCAGAAGGTGGAGGGTGTAAACATGGCTAGTTCTGGAGCACAAGCCTTCAGTACTAATGTCTGAATGTTGTCAGGCTCATATTTTTTATAGTATCTGTTGTCTTCAGGCATTTCTTGAGATCTTCCATGGTGAACTGAATTGGCTGAAGGCTGGAATCTGAGAAAGTGTGAGCCTTTGGAGGAGGCTGTCATGGATCATACACTATGCTGGCATTCCTGGCTGAAGATATGTGGAAATTCTGTAGCCTTGTCTTTTAAAAGTGCTGGTGTGTTGGCTCCCCCCCACCGTCATTGAAGATAGTGATATTTTTGGAGCCTGCACCTCTGATAGTCCCCACCATAGCTCACGGCTGAATGAGGCAGAACTGCAGAGTTTAGATCTGATTCATTGTTTGTGGGATTGGATCACTTGCATGATGCATCTGCTGTTTGACATATAAGAAATCCTGTGTTGTAGTTCCACTTTTTCGGTGTGTTTGGTGCTGACTCTAGCATGTCCTTCTGCACTCATTGCTGAACTATGATTGATCCCACAGCTTGATGATAATGATATAGTGGGGGATATGTCAGCTTCTTGTTCGTGGCAGAATACAGTTCTCCTGTGATAGACAATAGACAATAGGTGCAGGAGTAGGCCATTCGGCCCTTTGAGCCAGCACCGCCATTCATTATGATCATGGCTCATCATCCACAATCAGTATCCTGTTCCTGCCTTATCCCCATAACCCTTGATTCCACTATCTTTAAGAGCTCTATCTATCACTTTCTTGAAAGTATCCAGAGACTTGGCCTCCACTGCCTTCTGGGGCAGAGCATTCCATATATCCACCACTCTCTGGGTGAAGAAGTTTTTCCTCAACTCTGCTCTAAATGGCCTACCCCTTATTTTTAAACTGTGTCTTCTGGTTCTGGACTCCCCCATCAATGGAAACATGCTTCCTGCCTCCACAGTGTCCAATCCTTTAATTATCTTACATGTCTCAATCAGATCCCCTCTCAAGTGTATACAAGCCCAGTCCTCCAATCTTTCAACATATGATAGTCCTGCTATTCTGGGAATTGACCTCATGAACCTATGCTGCACTCCCGTCAGTAGCCAGAATGTCCTTTCTCAAATTTGGAGACCAAAACTGCACACAATACTCCAGGTGCGGTCTCACCAGGGCCCTGTACAGCTGCAGAAGGACCTCTTTGCTCCTGTACTCAATTCCTCTTGTTATGAAGGCAAGCATGATGGCCCACAGCACCTCACGGATGTCTTGTTTTAAGCTGTCGGAATGCTGAGAATGCTACTCAATACAAGGGATGATATTCCTGAAGACAGTACTTTGTCTGCATGAGTGATAATGGGAACTGCAGATGCTGGAGAATCCAGGATAACAAAGTGTGAAGCTGGATGAACACAGCAGGCCAAGCAGCATCTCAGGAGCACAAAAGCTTCTGTGCTCCTGAGATGCTGCTTGGCCTGCTGTGCTCATCGAGCTTCACACTTTGTCTGCATGAGTGTTATGTTGTAATCACTCAGGCTAATACAGTCCTAGCTGATGCATCTGTGACAGGGAGATTGATGAGGACACATTCAAGTAGGTCAACAGGGTTGTGTTTCTCATTGTTGTTCCTGGTACTGAAATTGTTACTGGTTGGTCTGCCCAGGTTTAGTCTTTTTGGACATTATAGTGATTTGATAAACTGAGTACCTTGCTAAGCTGCTTTTGAGGCCATTTATAAATCAACCACATAGCTTTGGTCTGGACCCACACGTAAGCCAGATCAGGCAAGGAAGGCAGATTTTTTTTTTAAGATTCACTTGTGGGATGTGGGTGTCACTGGCTGGTTAGCATTTATTGCCCATCCCTAGTTGCCCTTGAGACAGTGGTGGTGGTGAGCTGCCTTCTTGATTTGCTGCAGTCCAAGGTTCATTCCTTCCCTAAAGTAAATCAGTGAACCCAGATGCATTTTTACAGAAATCAGCAACGATTTTGTGGTCATCATTAAACTATATTTTAATTCCAGATTTATTAATTGATTATAAAGTCCACCAGTTGTATGTTGGGACTTGATCCTGTGGATATTAGCTGGGGCCTCTGGACTACTAGTCCAATGATATTGCCACCACAGCAGCAACTGTCCTTCTAATAATGTTATCCTTGCCTTCGTGCCATCTCTATCAATCTGAATGTACATTTATAGATAACTTAATGAAATATTGTGTGACTGAAACCTGACAAAATGTGAAATGGTGAAAATTACCTCATGCTTTACTGCCCTCTGCTGGCTATAATTCTACATTATAGCTGAGCGCGTGAGCCTGGATAATGAAATGTGAGGCTGATGAACACAGCAGGCCCAGCAGCATCTCAGGAGCACAAAAGCTGACGTTTCGGGCCCAGACCCTTCATCAGAGAGGGGGATGGGGTGAGGGTTCTAGAATAAATAGGGAGAGAGTGTGAGCCTGTTAGTTTTCTAATCATCCTGGAGCGGGTGGTCTTGAGTTCAGGCTGCCTTGTCCAGAGGCAGGGGCATTACCACTGCACCACAATAGGCCATCAAAAAGATTGTGATATAAGTAGTCAGCAGTTATGTAAAATCTCCCTTTTTTTCTCTTTCATTATTTATCTTTGTGAGGGTTTTCTTGTATAACGATATGTTGCGATTATTGTTCAAATGTTGAGTTTAGTAGAACCAATGTTGTTTAGACATTATAGTGATTTGATAAACTGAGTACCTTGACCAGAGTCATAACTGATGGGTTAAAGAGCATATCTACTTACAGTAATTCAGCTCCCTAGAGTCAAATTTGATGATTGCGTGCAGTCTGTTTTCCCAGCAAAGTTATTTGTGTTAATACTGTATCCCTAGTTGCCCTTGAGATGGTGAGGGTACCTTCTTGAACTGCTGCAGTCCACCTGCTATTGGTTGACCCACAATGCAATTAGGGAGGGAATTCCAGAATTTTGACCCAACAACAATGAAGTAATGGTGATATAGTTCCAAGTCAGGATGGTGTGAGGTTTGGAGGGTAACTTGAAGGTGGTATCTGCTGCCCTTGTCATTCTAAGTGGAAGTGGTCATGGGTTTGGAAGGTGCTGTCTGATTGATCTTTGGTCAATTTCTGCAGTGCAGCTTGTAGATAGTACACACTGCTGCTGAGTGTTGGTGGTGGAGGGAGTGGATGCGTGTGGATTTAGTGATGATTACGCAGGCAGACTGAATGATGTCACACAGCTTGAATATTGTTGGGGCTGCACCCATCCATGTAAGTGGGGAATGTTCCATCACTGACTTGTGCCTTGTAGATGGTGGCAAACTCTGGAGAGTCAGGAGATGACTTACTCACCGAAGTATTCCTGCCATCTGACCAGCTCTTGTAGTCACAGTGTTTATGTGATGAGCCAAGTTGAGTTTCTGGTCAATAACAACCCTTAGGATGTTGATAGTGGAGGATTCAGTGATGGTAACATCATTGAATGTCAAGGGATTGTGGTTAGATTGTCTCTTTTTAGTGATATTCATAGCTTGGGATTTGTGTGGTGCAAATGTTACTTGCCGTTTCTCAGCCTAAGCCTGAATAGCAGTGTTAGGGGCAGACTACCAACATTTATCACACAAAATCACTCTCAAAATTCTTCCTCACCACTCTCCTGTAAGTATTGACGCCAGTCATCAGCATTTGCTTCATCCAGTCTTCAGCAAATAGCATTATTAGTTCAATAGGAGTGAGAAAATCAGTAAAGGATCAGAGTTCAGTTTACAGCTAAAAGCATTGTGGTTTGAAGAAACAGACAGTAATGAACAGATTTACAAAATCTTCATCATTGCAGCCATAGATTTGCCTCCCACGCACCAAAAACACATTGTACATTCGCACCCAAACTGTAATGACACACTGATCATCACCCAGTCACGGTCATGAATAGCAAGTCCTCAGCCACATTCTGCTACTGCCAGCAGCGTTAATCACCTATCAGCAATAAGTCTGAACTACCGCAGACAGCATCGTTTCGACAGCAAAATAAAACATATGGTCACCAACAGTATCCAGCTTGCAACAGAAACACAAGGTCACCGGTGGTATCCAGCATTTCCTGGAAAAAATGTCACTCAGTGCCAACACCAATGTTATTCAGCAGCATCAAACCTCAGCAGCAAAAACCAGTCACCAAGAATAATGATCTAATCTCCAACAGCATCACTTAGTCTTTGGAGAAAATCCCAATCACCATCTTTACAAACACACCACTATCAGCAAAGCCCAATTCGAAACAGTATCAAGCCACTCACCAACAGCATTGCCCAGGCACCAACAAGTAAATTCGTTCGTGTCTGTCAGAAACATCAACAACTGGTCACTGGCAATCGCCCCACCTGCTCAGCGGAAGCATCTCCCAGTCACCAGCAAAACTACCCAATGCGCAGTTACACAATATTCTCACTAACAGTAATGAGCTGGTCACTACCCCTCATCAACTGGACATTGGCAATCATTTATTTCGTCAGTATGGAGATAACACCGTGAGGAGCTGGATGAACGCAGCTGGTCAGGCAGCATCAGAGGAGCAGGAAAGTTGATGTTTTCGGTCAGGACCCTTCCGAAATGTCAACTTTCCTACTCCTGTGATGCTGCCTGGCCTACTGTGTTCCTCCAGCTCCACACTATTATCGCTGACTCCAGCATCTGCAGTTCTATCTCTGAGTCATTTATTTACTCAAGCTATTTTCTCTGATTGTTCTTTGACAAACCTATTGCCTAATTTGAACTGAGGCTTAATTCTATTTTTTTAATCAATCTAACGGTATTCCAATTAATTGTGAATTTGAAAGGTTGAAATTTGTTACATGACAGACAAATTACCCAGACTTGTGTGTAATGATCTTGATGCAACGCTTCAAAATAATACGATAAGAACATGTTCTTACTTTCTCACACAGTTGTGTTTCCATTTTATTGTCATAGTTCTCGAATGCTAAACATTGTGGGGATCGCGTTAAAGCTGACACAAAGTTCACGTTTTACAAATACCATTCCCCTATTCGTCGGTCGCGTTATAGTCAAGTCACGTTGAGGAGCACACATTATGACAGAACCCTCTATAAAGGGAAAAGATATAAATCTCTCTTTAGAGCTTTGGTTTGTAGAAATAAAAACACTTCAGGCCAATTACCCTTTTTGCCTTCAGGAGCTAGCCATAAGAAGTTTTCACAGGCACTGACACTCAGATAGATCACTAGACACATGCAATTGGCTCGGGAACCTTGGCAAACGGAGCTTGCTTCAGCAAGACAGTCTTGAGAAGCTTTCTGGGATGTGCACAGAGACAATCAGGTTTTACACTGGGTGCGGAAAAGGGTGTTTCAGAAATAGAGAGATGATTTGGGCAAAATTCTTCACGTTTCTTTCCAATGAAAACAGAACACACTCCAAGCAAAACACACTGAAATAAGATGACCGTAAAACCTGAGCAGCTTTCAAAGACAAGCGTTCATGTAGTTATGGGATTTCCCAATAGCACTTTTTTTTCCAACAGTTCCACTATGTCCTTTCGTTAGCTTTTTATCAGATTCCACAAGCATCCACACAGGACTTGAAAGAAATCCAGTTTTCCACAGCCCTCAAAACATTTAATTTTGCAGCCTTCATTACAGAAGCAAGGAGATTGAAGTCAGTTGTCAGCATTTGGTAGGAGCCAAGGGAAAAGGATGATGGTTTTGATCTTCCTAGCGTTAATACTGGTGGAAATTACTGCTCACCCACTGAAACCATCTTCATTTAGCAGTGCCAATAGAATGGATGATTTATCTCTCAGTCACCAGCATCACAGATGCCAAATCTCAGCGAATTTGATTCATTGCTTATGGCATCAAGAAACAGTTGAAGGCAATGGATATTACAAAGACCATGGGCCCTGACAACATTCTGACACTAATACTGATGACAGGTGGTTTCAGAAATAACTACACGCCTAGCTAAACTGTTCCAATACCAACCTCTACCTGGTAAAGTGGAAAATTCTCCAGGTTTGTCCAGTCCACAAAAAGCAAGAAAAAGCCAACGAAGGCAATTACCACCTTATCAGCCTGCAGTTGAGCATAAATATAGTGAAAGAAGCAGTCTTTGACAATGTTTTTAAGCAGCATTTTGCAATAACCTGCTCACTGATGCCCATGGATTCTGCCATGGTCACTTGACTCCTGACCTCATTGAAGACTTGCTGTAAAACTGGATGGAAGAACTGAGCTCCAGAGATGAGTTGAGCATGACTGCCCTTGAAATCGAAGGGTCTAGCAAAACTGAGCCAACAGGAATCGGGAAAGGAGGGAATCCCTCCACTGGTTGGAGTCATATTGATCATAAATGCAGACATTTATGGTTATTGAAGCTTTTCAGTCCTAGGATATCGCTGTCCTAATCTTGAATAATCTTCAGCTATTTCACCAGTACCCTTTTGTCTCTCTTAATGTTGGCAGTGGGGATATCTCTGATCATTTTGCAATATTCAACACAGTTTCTACACTGAAGCCATCTGTGACAATATGCAGCAAGACCTGGACAACATTTCAGCATTGATAATTTACAAGTCACATCAGACTTGCAAGTGCGAGGCAATGACCATTGCTGAATCCTGTACTATCAACATTACCAATAACTAGAAACTGCAGTGGACCAGCCAAAGAAATTCTATGGCTACGAGAGCAGGTCAGAGGCTGGGAATTCTGCAGTGAGTGTTTCAACTCTCGACTCCCCTTATCACTTATCCAAAGTTTGTCCATCATGAACTAATCACAAGTTGACAGTGTTTGAAGACTCTCCACGTGGCTTGGCAAATGCAACTCCAGCACCAAGAAGCTCAACACCATCCATAATAAGCAGCCAGCTGATTGGCACCCCACCCACCACCATAAATATTCATTCCGGCCAACACTGGAGCACACTAGTAGCAATCTGCACATTTACAAAATGCACTGCAGTAAGTCATCAAGGCTCCCCAGATGACACCTACTAAACTCACTGAAGGGCAGTTGGGGATTGCTAACAAATAATGAGGTAACCATCAATGTCCTCACCTTTCTAACAAACGTAAAATGCCTAAAATAGGCTCCATTTTATATCATAATAAGTTGATATAATTCCAAACAAATTATACATCTATGCGTGTAACCAATAATTTTGGTGGCGCCATTAGGTTTGAATCCTCTGAATTCTACATTTGATTCTGCAGTAATTAGTATTTACTGCAGTTGACTGGGAAAGCAGGATTGTAAAGTCTTCATGCTTCATCCTGATCACTGCTTCCTTGACACATGCATTTTCTGATTTAATTTCATGGCCTTTCCATTCCCAATTTAACAAAATGAAAATGAAGACACTAAGTGAAGTGCCAAAGGCCTGTTATGCTTCAGATCAGAAAGGCTGCAAAGACTAGGAAAAGAGAGAGTGTAGATTGAACCGGCAGCCTTCCACAGTGATCAGTTCTGGGCCCTCTTATATAAATGGTTTGTATGCAAATATGAGGCATGGTTAGTAAGTTGGCAGATGACACTGAAATTGTTGTCAAAGTGAATAGTGAAAAATGTTATCTAAGAATACAAGGAGATTTTGACCAATTAGGTCAATGAGCTGAGGAGTAGCAGTTGGAATTTTAATTTGGATAAGTGTGAGGTAATTTGGTAATACAAACAAGGACAGGACTTATACAATTAATGGTAGGACCCTAGGCAGTGTTATAGAACTGACAAGCCTAGGGCTTCAGGTACATAATTCATTGAAATTTATGTCACAGGTAGACTGATCGGTTCAGAAGGTGTTTAGCATGCTAGCCTTCATTGCTCACACCTCTGAATATAGGAGTTAGTACATCATGTTGAGCTAGTACAGAATGTTGGTGAGGCTGCTTCTGGAGTACTGTGTAGAGTTCTTGTCGCCCTGTTACAGGAAGGCTATTATTAAACTGAAGAGAGCTCAATAAAGATTTACCAGGATGTTGCCAGGAATTCAGAGTTTGAAATATAAAAGTAGACTGGAAAGGCTGGGACTTTTTTCACTGAAGCATGGGAGGTTGAGGGGGGACTTTATGCCCATCATGATTTTATAAACCTCTGTAGATAAAGTGAATGGCAAGAGTCTTTCCCCTGAGGTGGGGGGAGTTCAAAATTAGGGTGCATTGTTTTAAGGTGGGAGGAGAAAGATTTAAAAAGGGCATGAGGGTCACCTTTCTTCTAATGAGCAGTTCATGTGTGGAATGAACTTTCAGAGGAAATGGTGGATGCACATACAGTTACAATGCTTAAAAGATATTCGGATAAGTACATGAAGAGAAAAAGTTTTGGAGGGATATGGGCCAAGCATAGGCAGGTGGGACTAGTTTGGATTAACATGGTCGGCATGGACTGGTTGGACTGAAAGGGTCTGTTTCCATGTTGTATGACTCTGTGTAACTCAACTGTACAAATCTGGGCAGTCACAACTTTGATCTCTGGTCTGTTTTCAGCAAAGGAGCATTCCATGCAGTTTGAGGTCTTCGGATTGGGGTGGGTGACGAGAATGAGGAGCAAGCAGAAGGAGAGGAATCATCCAGGTTATTAACTTGGACAGTGATGCTTCCACTGTTGTAGTCTTTTCCTCTGATCAAACATGAAGAAAGGTCAACAGGGTCGGTACATGCAGACAGCTAGTAGCCAAAAACAAAGGCTGTGATATGAGTTAACACCTTCAAATGAGGAGAGAAATAAACCAGAGAAGGAAATGTAAGAGCTCAGCTGAATGGTTGCCTTTATAGTCACATTCTGCAGCCTGAAGTGTGATAGAAAATTATTGAACTTGCAAAGTAATAGTCTTATTCCCATACACCGGCAAACTACCTGGATACTGTGTTCCATGTCTTCTGCTTTGAGCTTCTCGTAGATGTCTTCCTGTTACTGAGTACAGTTAGCACCTTCAATTTGACTGAAATATAGAAGACCATTTATATAAGTCTAATGCTAGCAGTCATTCCTGTTTCCCTTCTCTCTCTCTTTTTTCCTTTAGTTTATCTCATTTCAGACCTTATCTGCTATTTGCCAAGACATAAATTGCAGAGTGATTCCTTCGCAGACACCTGTTTGCAGGGAAGCAAATGATAATATTGTTCCTGTCACTGCCACTTGCACTTAAATCAGAAATCTACTGAAGAGTGAAGAAAGATAAACTGCCCCTATCTAGAATTTTTGGCTTCTTTGTTGCAGGGATACTGTCTGTTCCATGTGTGTCACAATCTGTTAAGCACTATCATTTATCAGTCCTTATGACACTGTAATTATGTGATTTCTGGCCAAGAATTTGCAATGCTGTGCAGGCCTGACAGGAAGGGAGTATTTGATAGAATGCACTAACTCTAGCTAGCTACACTTTGTGGTCTTGTGGTAAAAGGATGTGATGCTGCTTCTAAGAAACCTTTTTAATGGTGAAGGAACCCACAATAACTTCTGTTTGTATATAGATACTTGGAAGGAAAAAGTGATGCCATTTCTCTTGCTGTGACAAATGTCTTGCTCATCGCAAAATCTTTCAGCTGCATTTTTGTCTGGGTGCAGAGCCACATTTCAGTGCATGAAATAATCAAGTTTTTGTTTTTGGAGTAAATCCATTTTACCTTCACATTCCCAACCCCACAATACTTTTCCCTGACCCAAAATAACTACTATGCAAAATACACAAATGTTGACACTCCATCAATGGGAAAAGCATTATAATGCAGTGAAAACTACTGTGCAATGCCTGTTAAGCATAGGCTGTCATGTTGTCTGCAATTTCAATGGCTCTGGTTGAGAAATAACATTTTGTTTTGACAATTGAAAAAGAAATCTAACCTCTTGTTCCTTCGATTAATTGATAGGTGCTCTGCTTTGAAATTGAAATGAAACGTTTCTTCCTTTCTAAAGAGTAGTATGTTGCTTGGACAGCTGTGTGATCAATGGGTGGATCATTCATCTGAGAATGAATGACAGTTTCAAGGAGGTGTAATAACAGGTTGTCCCTTTCATGTGGCTTCTGGTTTATTGGTATAAGCTAATAGGATCTGAAGATTTAAAAGCTATTTCTCACTTGGCCGAATGCATTTTTTCCTCTGATCAATTGAATTGAGGTTTTTATTAAATGGTGAAAGTTTTCTTCATAAAGAATGAAAGATGCATTCCACTGATTATTGCACAGAATCTGAAAACTGTGTGGTGCATATTGGGTGAATGACCATGGAGAATACATTGGAAGGCCTGAGAGGCATTGGTGTCATTGTTGATATGAGAGGGCATGGATAATGCTTGGGCAATTGGAGGGGACGGGGGGGGAAAGGTGAATAGAAAGTGAGGGGTAAAATTTAGGGGGCCTTTAAACACTGAGATCTGGAAAACTGCTGGAGAATTGAGGTGAACCTTCTAACTGGCCTAAGTCTCCACCCACACCTCTCAAGCAGTCTGGCACAGCTTGAAAACTGCATTTGGGACCCAATATCTGTGTAAAAAGTCAAAAACAGTAAATGAAGTCATACATTGAGTCAGATATGGAGTTTACATGCTACATAAGCACACAGCTGGGATTTTCTTAAACCCAGAGGAGCATTCGGTCTTTGTCTGCTCAAATGCTCAATTTTTTCGTGTATGGAGATATTTCATATCCACCACTAATGATCCCATCTTTCTGAAATGCTTCCTGTTCCCCTTGAGGCTTTTAAACTACATTCATACTGCGCTCCACTTTCAGGGATAACATTTTCCTGCTGTTTGGATCCCTTTTTCTCAGCTTCACAAGTTTTCTACCTCCCCTTTGAAAGTAGCTGACCACTTCTCGTTTTCACAAGAAGTGAGTTGGGGTAACTAGAACTTCCTAAATTATGTAAAACAGGAAACTCTAACAAGTGAGCTCCTGCAAAACAAATTTCTTCCCTATGTCTATTATCTGTGTCGCCAGCTGTAGATTACATGGCGAATATTTCTGCTCTTTCCGAGTAATCACCCCGACATTTTTGCAAACTCAGTATTGATATATAGTTTGAACATTTCTTTATATTCTTAAATAAAAGCTGCAGCTGTGCAACTGTTGTGAACCAGTGTTTTTCAATAAGTGTAAAAATGGAGTAGTATGTTGCTTACTCATTGTGGACAAGGTGGGTATACATTGCCTCAAAAGAGAAGCTCTGAATGCCGGAACTTTGGAATTAAAGCAAGAAGTCATGGAAAGTCGCAGAAGCTCCTGAGTTTTAAACAAGGTTCCCCCCACCCTGGAATGAAAACTCTGCTTTTTCTCTTTTTGATGGTGACAGATCTGCAGTGCAGGTCCACTTCCTGCTCTTTGTACATCATGGGCTGCAACCTTTTTCCATCTCCGCCCTCCCCTCCCTGCTTGTGTTGGGACGGTGAAACTGTGGATGTGAGATGACGTGATATGAAAAAGAACAGAATCATTGAAAGGAAAGGGGCCAAGTGCAGCAGATGCACTGTTTTTGTAGAAAATGCCCAAGGAATTCAGGGAAGTGGAACAGATTCGTAAACACACAGGCTTGAGTTTAAGCATTGAAGAGGAAATAATGCACATTTTAAGTGTTGATTACTTGGGATAAGACAAATAAAATTAATCAAAATGTCACCATGCAACGTCAGAGCTGTTGGAGGCATTTGGATAATGTGCACAGAAGATGCGAACTGACAATGACTAATGTAGGCTCTGTTTTAAAAAAAGAACTTGATATAACCCACTGATTTATTTGTGGACTTGTCACCTTTCTGAACAGAGGAGTTTTAGTTAAGATATGCAGTATCTGCCTGGAAATTAATGCCATTTTCAGCAAGCGCCCACCAAAAATTGCCCCACCACTAGTGCAAATAGCATCTTTTACTTAATAAAATCTCATTCATCCCATAGGGCTGTTACTGTAAAACAAAAGATAACACTGACCAAATATACTAGTCGGATGATGAGTAAAAACTTGGTCGAAGTGGTCGGTTTTAGGGAGTTCTTAAAGCAAGAAAGTGAGATAGAGTTGATGTGGAGACGCTGGTGTTGGACTGGGGCGGACAGAATCAGAGGTCAAATGACGCCAGGTTATAGTCCAAGCTTGTCCAATCACAAGCTTTCGAAGCACTGCTCCTTCATCAGGTGAAGTCACTTTTTGTGAGATAGATTGATTGGTGAGGTTTAAGGAGAGATTTTCTCAGCTGGAGATGTGGCCACTCATGGTGGAATCATTCAAGGTTGGGGTGTTTAAGAGCTAGTAATCAGAGCACAGATGTCTTAGGGGCAGGGGGCGGAATGTTACAGGGCTAGAGGAAATGACATTTTTGGGGAGGGGTGGAGGGATTTAAAAAACAGGAAGAAAATTTTGCAATCTCAGTTTTGCTTGACTAGGCGCCATTTGAAGTCAATGAGCACAAGGATAATAGAAGAATGGGAGTTGGTGTAAATTAATACATGGTCAGCAGAGTTTTGGATGCCCTTCGGTTTATGAAGGGTAAAATGGACGAAACCAGCTAGAAATTCTGACAAACGTGGGAATATATTAGAGCTGACGCCACTTTCAAGGATTTTGAAGAGGGATGGGAAGTTGGAGATGGGACAGTTACTTGCATACTTAGCAGTTGTGACATGTCTTGTCTGTGGGGTACTTTTCTCAAGGTTGTCCAAGTTGAAGTTGTTTTGATGGGAATTAGAATAAAGTTGACTTTAGGCACCAGGTATAATGATCAAGGATAGCCAGGTGAATTATAGCACATTTAGAGAAATCCAAAACTAGTTTGGAGATAGAATTTAGAACAGTACGGGCTCTTTGGCCCTCAATGTTGCACCAACCTGTGAAACCAATCTGAAGCCCATCTAACCTACTCTATTCCGTTATCATCCATATATTTATCCAACGACCATTCAAATGCCCTTAAAGTGTTTTTAACTGGGAGTGGAGGGGACATACTGTTCTAAAATTAGGAATTTTCCTTTTAGATCAGAGATAAAGGAAATTTTCTCTCAGATAGTTTTGTGACTTTGGAGCTCTCTGCCTCAGCAGGTGAAGGATACAGGGTCAAAAGAACAAAAGAGAAGTATAGCACAGGAACAGGCCCTTCGGCCATCCGAGCCTGTGCCGATCATCATCCCCTAACTAAACTAAAAAAACAAACCTTCTGCCCATATTCAATCCGTATCCCTCTATTCCCTCCCTGTTCATGTAACCATCCAGACACCTCTTAAATGTCACCAACATGCCTGCTTCCACCACCTCTTCTGGCACTCCAGGCTCCTTCCGCTCTCTGCTTGAAAAACTTCCGTCACACATCTCCCTTAAACTTTCTTCCTCTCTCACCTTGGACATGTGCCCCTTGTAATTGAAACTTCAATATGACCTTAACCTCCGGAGTTGTCCTTCAAACTCTCTCTCCTTCGTCTTTCTCACTTCCAGCTTTAGCGGAGCAACTTATTGCATTTTGTGACTTTTTTTCCCTTTCCTCCATTTTTTATGTCCTTTCTTAGTGATGTTGTCTGTTTGCACCACTCTCAAGGTATAGGCCCACATGCAGTTGTAGTCTGCACTCATTTCTAATAACGTACCTCCTGCCAGTAAGCAGAAGAAGCTTGTATTCTGGAGTCCAGAATACGAATCCAGGTCTTGGAGGCACATAGAAATGTGTTTAATCACTCAGTCACTGCTTCTTTATTCTGCAGTGCATTTCCAGTACCTGTATTTTTTTGTGGACTTGTAACCCCCCTCCAATCAATTATGCATGAGTGAAGTCCAGTGTACAAGTTTTCAGGTTTACTGACTGTAGGCCCTGGGCTCAAGCCCCAGAAGTCTTTGACACTTGAACCAATTTGTTTTAAGTTTCGGTGTCCGGTACAGACTGTGGTTTCCCACAGCAAAACTTTCCTCTGGCTCCCTGAGTATAGAAGAACCTATTGTTTTGCGCTGAGCGGTAGTCAGTAGATCACTAATTTACCCTTCCAGCTGAAGGAGGCTGCTTAGAGGCTAAAGCCCATCTAGTAGATCAGATATCGCACAAAAATGTGAAACATGCACTTAACCCTCTTCCTGCTTCTCACTGCCAAACTTACAGACTTAGTCTTAAGCCCATGAAGTGCATGAACATTTTTGGTGTGTAGGATAAGAATCAGGATGAAAGTTTCAGACCCAAGTGAAACCCTAGCTTTATTCAGTGACTATTTATAACTTTCTATAGATCCAGGCATGAAAAACATTGCATCACCATTGGCATTCCCCTTCATTTTTTTTTCCACTGTGTGGAATTCTGAGGTCTATGGGCAGCATGGGTACGCTGACTGGCGAGTGTGGGATCTCCAAATAGCTGTGCTCTTGCACAGTTTGGAGGAAACATCAAATACTAATTTCCTTGACTGGTGATATTTCTTCTGAAGAAGAGTCACTGAATTTGAAGCATTGTCCCTGCTTTCTCTCCCCAGATGCTGCCAGACCTGCTGAGTTTCTCCAGCAATTTCTGTTTTTGAATATCTCTTTTCGCTGTTTGCTAGTTGCTTTATACTGTGCTAATTAATTTATGTTGATCCTTGTTTTGATGATGGAATTTACTCAGGATCTTGAGTTTCTACTGTGATTTTGTTTGTTGACTGACCAGACTGATACTTGACCTGCAGATCTTTGGTCAAGTGGGGCCGGGTATCCGTGATCTGGTGGGATCTGGAAAGCAGGATTTGCTTCCTTTCCTTGTCTGCTGCGGTTCTACCTTGCCATTACGGTGTTTTAACTCAAGGTATGATGCAGCTTGATGGACAGGTGGTCGCCATTTTGAACATTCGGTAGCACACTCCTCCCTGTCATTAACGATAATGTGGTTGCACTTCATGGAGAGCTTCACTGTGTCTTTATGGCATTGTATTTATCCTCCCTTGGAATGCTGGCTATTTGAAGTTGGGGAAAATAGGATCCGAAGAGGCAGATGCTGTTTAGCCACCTGGGTAGTGTCTAATCCAGTTAATTTTGTAGCAGTTTTGCCTGAATAATTTTAGAACTTCAAGAAGGATACTAATGTTTGTTAGGTGATCCTGCTACTAAATCTGGAGAATGTGACCGATGCATTGGTCTCAGAGGCCTTGATAATGATGAATGTCATTCTTTAATTTAACAAAACATGTAAGGATGAACCAAGCAGCTACAGGCTGAACAGTTGTTGGGCAATTTCTAGAAACTATAATTTAGGATAAAGTTAATAGTCATATGTACAAATAAAGTTATTTAAGGAAAGCCAGCATGGCTTCTTAAGAGAAAAGTCATGTTTAATTACCTTGCTGGAGTTATTTAATGAGGTAACAGGGTTGATATGGTGTGCATGGACTCCCAGAGGGCATTTAATTCAGTGCCACACAACAGAACCTGTTAAACAAAGTTAGAACTCGTGGAATAAACGGGGCAGGAGCTACATGGATATAACATTGGCAAAGTGACAGGAAATGAGAGTAATGGTTAACAGATCTTTTCATTAATAGTCTAGACATTGGTGTGCAAGGTCAAATTCAAAATCTGTGAATGATTCAAAAACTTGGAAACCTTGTAAACTGTGTGGAGGATTGTATAGAACTTTAAAAGAACATTGAGAAATTGGCAGATTGGACAGACAGGTGGCAGTCGGAGTTCTTTGTGAAACAGTGAGAATTGAGACAATATAAAACAAAGGGTGCACAGAAACAGAAGAATCTTGGTGTGTATGTGCATCTTTAAGGCTATAAGAACAGGTTGAAAGAGCAGTTAATAAATCACCTAGTACCTGGACATTACTGACAGGGGCGTAGAGTACAAGAGCATGGAGGTAATGTTAACTTTAGTAGGACTCAGCTGGAGGATGGCATCCGCTTCTGGGCACGACACTTGAGGAAGGGTGTGAAGGTATTGGAAAGACTGCAGTAGAGGATAAAAGAGTGGTTTCCGGGTTGACGAATTTCAGTTATGAATATTGATTGGAGAAACTCAGAAGTGAAGGCTAACGGGAGATCTGATTGAAATAAAGGTATAAAAATAAATACATTTAAGGGAGATAAATCTTCAGCACCTGATCAAGCGTATCCCAGGACATCGTGGCAAGCTAGAGAAGAAATTGCACGGCCCCTAGTAAAGATATTTCTATCATCCCCAGCCATGGATGAGGTGCTGGAAGACTGGAGAGTGTTTTATTTAAGAAAGGCTGCAAGGAAAAGCCTGGGAACTATAGACTAGTGAGTTTGACATCAGTGATGGGTAAGTGATTGGAGGGGATTCTGAGAGACAGGATCTACATGCATTTGGAGAGACAAGCACTGATTAGGGATAGTCAGCATGATTTTGTGCATGGGAAATCATGTATCACAAACTTATTTGAGGTTTTTGAGGACGTGATCATGAAGACAGATGAGGGCAGAGCTGTAGATGTCAACATGGACATAAGCAAAGCCTTTGACAAGGTTCCACATGGCAAACAAATTAGTAAAGTTAGATCACATAGGATCCAGGGAGAGTTAGCCAGTTGGTTACAAAATTAACTTGATGGTAGGAGACAGTGGTTGGTGGTGGAGGGTTTTTCAGACTGGAGGCTTGCAAACAGCAGTGTGCCACAAGGATCAGCTCTGGATCCAGTGGTGTATGTCATTTATATAAACGATTTGGATGAATAGTAAGTTTGCATATGGTATACGGGACAGTGAAGAAGGTTTTCTAAGAATACACGAGATCTTCATTTTGCATTTTGGTAAGACAAACGTGGGCAGGACTTACATAGTTAATGCCTGGACCCTGAGGATTGTGGCCGAACAGAGACCCGGGAGTTCAGGTGCATAGTTTCTTGAAAGTGGTTTAACAGGTAGACAGGGTAATGAAGAAGGCATTTGGCATGCTTGCCGTCATTGGTCAGAGCATTGAGTAGAGGAGTTGGGATGGCATGTTGAGGTTGTACAGGATGTTGGTGAGGCCACTTTTGAAGTACTATGAAAAGTTCCGATCACCCTACCGTTGTAAGTGTAGTATTAAAGGATAAAGGATACAGAAAAGATTTACATGGACTTTACAGTGACTGTAGGGTTTCAGTTATTAGAAGCTGGATAGACTGAAATTACTTTGCCTGGTGCGTAGTGGGTTGAGGGGTGATCTTTATAGAAATTTATAAAATCATTAGGGGTACAGATAAGGTGATTAGCAAAGGTCTTTTCCTAGGATATTGGAGTTCAAAACTAGAGGCCGTATTTTTAAAATGAGAGGAGAAAGATTTAAAAGGAACCTAAAGGACAGCTTTTTCACAGAGGGTTGTTCACATGTGGAATGAACTACCAGAGGAAGTGGTCGATGCAGGTACAGTCACAACATTTAAAAGACATCTGAACAGATACGTGAATAAGAAAGATTTGGAGGTATGTGGACCAAATGGGACTAGTTTAGTTTGGGAAACCTGGTTGGTATGGACAAGTTGGACCAAGGCATCTGTTTCCATGCTGTATGACTCTGTAAATATTAAAAATCGTGAGAGTTTATGACAGAGTAGCTAGGTAGGACGTGTTCCCACTCGTGAAATGCATTTAAGGCATTGTGTAACAGAAGCAAAAGTAATATTATGAGAAAATTTCACACAGCAGGTGTGATTGGATTCTGGATTACACTGCCTGAAAGCCATGGTATGGTAGCGGTAGGTTTAGTGAAGACATGAAAGGGATTTAGGTGGCTGTTTGAAAAGGGATATTGTGCAGCGTAATGGGGAAAAGGCAGGAAAAATTATACTTTGTTAGATTATCATCTGGGGAACTGTTGCAGATATGATGGGCCGAACAACTGCCTCCTGCGCAATAACAATTCTCTGATACATTTAGCTTTGACAGTGCAACCAGACTCTCTGCAGAGGTCATGGCTTAACCTTGTGTGGAGGGAAAATCGAGTGTGCATATTGTCACCTCATTGCCTCCTGGAGATGAGGCAAGAGAGTATCACAGAGCTACAAAGCATAGCATGTCGCAGCTTTTAGAGCTAAACTGAAAGGAGTTGGGAGTGCGATGCAGAGAGATTATTTTTTTTTTTAAATTGTCTTTCTCAGAAAAAGAATAAAAATTAGTTCATTCACAAATGTGACATGTACTAAACTGTTGATACATTTCAATTTTTTTGTACAATTAAACATGCAGGCATTTTGAGAGTTTCTAACCAGCCCTGAAAGAATGTTGTGATTGGATCCTCAGGTCAAAAGTTGAGCTGGTCTGCACCAACAGTTTAGATATGTGACAAAAATGGCAAACAAGTTATGTCAGTCATGTGCAAATGTACTTTCACATTGTGAAAAACTTCATTGTAAAGGGGCTGTCCCCTCCTAGTGGTGGGAAATGAGTTCTACAGGTAGTAACATATTCACAGATATCGCCACATGTTCCTTTATTTCCCATAATAGAGTCAGAGGTCTGCAGCATGGAAACAGGCCCAACTTGCCCGTGCAGCCCAGTTTTCAAAATTTAAACTAGTTCCATATACCTGTGTTTGGTCATTATCCCTGCATACCTATCGCATCCATGTACCTGCCTAAATGTTCGTTTAAATAACACCGCTACCTCTGGCAGTTCCAGACAGTCACCACCCAATGTGAAAAAATGGCCCCCCGGAACCTTTTTGTATTTTTTTTTCCGTCATCTTAAACATGTACCATCTAGTTCTGGACTCCTGTACCATCAGGAAAAGGCTATTGGCTATATGCCTTATCCATGCCTCTCATGAGATTGGTGGTTAACAGCAACAGACCAGAAGTCCCCACATTTAAATCTTCACATCCAATATCAGGAGTAGTCACTGGGATTCCACATGTTTGATTCATTGTACTCTGGCTAGTTGGGCTTGAGGGTTGGAGCATGTTTACTCTGATCCTAAAGGATGAATGCATCTAATTCAAATTTGATAAATTCAGGGAGACCAAATCAGCAGGAGAGGAAAGAATTTAGCCCTTTATACTCTCAAATGGAAACTATTGACCGTTGTTTGTTAGGGAAAGATAACAAAATAATACACTAGCCTTTCGAAAATCTATAATTTGCACACTGCCAGTTAACGTGATGTCCTTTTTTTTATTGCTTTGTCCTTGTGATTAGAATGTGTCATTGTGATGCCTAATCTATGCAGAAAACCTGTGTACCCGAAGACCATGTATTCCTAAAAACATTTATATCTGGCATGCAGCCATTCCAATGTAGAGTTTAAGGCATAAACCTAGTCATTTACTTTCACTTGACATAAGCAGTTATATGTTGCCTATGAAAGCAATATACTGCAAATGCTGGAGGTCTGAAAATGAACGAAACTTCTGGCAATCTGTTCAGCTTTTTGACAAGTCGCCAATATGAAATACAAACTGTGTTTGTCTCTCTTGACCGGTTGAAGTTTTGTAGCATTTTCTGTTTTATGTTGCATTGTAGTTTAGCCCCTGCATTCTAGTTCTTAAGGGTATCTTTGCCCCCTTTTTTTAAACTTGGTCATTATTTTGGCTGTGAGCTTTAGCTCCTTGTCTAGTTTTCTTATGTATTAAACACTTTGGGTACCTTAATAGATGGAACAGAACTTCCTTCCCTTTAAGATGTACTATAATTGGAGGTAACTTATGATCCCATGCCATCCTATTCCATTTGTAGCACATGTAAAATGCAGATGTTGGTTCATAGGCGACTTAGTCTACTTTATAACAATTACACTTGTGCTGTGAATACAAACTCTGTTGGAAGACAGGCTGAATCATATTGTAGAATAAGCATCACTTGTATCTCAGAACAGCTGTTCTAACTTTCATTTTACTTTCCATAGTTTGGCTTTGATTTCCAAATTCTAATAACAGGTGATATTTTCAGTGGGTTCCTCAATATCAACAGCTGAAGGAGGAGTTTCTCCATCACTATAAGGATTGTTATTGCAAGCGAAATAAAGTGCACCAGAGAAATCTGCGAGCCAGATTGGCATTTGGGTCATTAATGCGTTGGAGCAGGCATAACTGGCTCCTTTAGCCACCCTGCCCAAAGAATGTTAGTAGATACAGGCTGAGTACTTACGCTGCCCATAGGCTGGCATGTCTTTTTTCAAAAGATTCCTAGAATTTCTACAGTGCAGAAAGAGGCCATTTGGCCCATCGAGTCTGCTTGGGGCCCTGTTGCTGTGTGAGGTTGCAAAGCTCTGTGTCCTTGTATGGTTTAGTATTATATTTTCTAATTCTTCCGTGAAGTGCCTTGGATCATTATACTATGGCTGCTTTAAATTTGAACTTGGCCTGTCTCAGATTAGGAAGAATCAAGTTGCTTCAAAACTAGTTTTATTTTGATAAAGGCGTAAGAATTGGGTGTGTTAGCCTGTGGGATGCATGATTTCCTCCTTTCAGTTGATGAAAGTGCCTGACAGCATAAACATGTCAGCACGTGGATCAGGGTAAAACTGAAAATACTGGTTATAGCAGGTAAAGGGATAAGCAAGTAAAGTTATAAGTGCACTATCACTTAATTAGTACAAGGTAGTGCAAATAATTTGAGTATCTGTGTTGATGTGCAATTTTTGTACTAAATTAACAGAAATACAGAAGACTACATAACCTGGGTGGACTCCTCAAAAATCAGACAGCATGTAAAAGAATACAATGAAGAGGTAAGAATTATGTTCTTAATAACTTACTTAAATCTATCAAATGCTTTTTTTTTGGGATTAACTTCTGCCTTAAATGGGTGGGAGGATCTGCCCTAGGTAAGTCCACCATCTACAAGGCACAATTGCAAAATGCACTGCAGCAGCTCACCACAGTGCTTTCCAAAGCAGCAATCTCCACCACTTAGAAGGACAATGACAGAAGACTCATGGGAACACCACCACCAGTAACGTTCCTTGCAAGTTGCACTTGTTTCTGTCTTGGGCAGTCCCTACCTACTGGCATTGTATGTCCACCTACAGCATGTCGATTCTAGTTGGTAAAGAAGGCAGCTCATACCCATCTTCATCAGAGCATTTTCAGGCTAAATTTGAAATCAGGAAAGTTCCTAGGAAAGAAACGAATGGACTTCCTCGATGAGAGAGTCTGTATTATCTTACAGCAATCTTGCAGCTGATGGGCTGCCTGTGGACTTTCTACTGCAGGATCCTGGGTTAGGAAAGATGATTGGAGGCTTTGGCTGCTGCTGAGGTAACACCCCCCCGAACCACTTCCATCTTTCCTGTGGCTGATGTTTTATCCTGGGACTAAGCGCCATTTGTGGCGTGGTTATGGACAGCTAAAGGGCCATGAGAGATGGAGGGGATTGCGTCAAGCTGGAAGCCTACCTGCACTAGTTTACTAATCAGGTAGGGCTCTTTCTCGTTCTGCCTGGAACTAATATAGTTGCATTCCATGTGGGATAAGTTTCTAAGTGATCATTAACTGACTGCCACCCTACCTTCCCAGGAAATCAGAGGTGGGCTACACTCACGTAGCCTGCAACTCCCACATCCCAAAATATATTTCGAAAGTAAAATTAGACTTATTTATTTTCTGTACATGAGATTTTGCTGTGAGCATTATGGGCTGTTATCTTGGTCTACATAATATTAACTTCACGTAAAACAGTAGTTAATGGATGTTTGGCTATCTGAGGCCCTGATAGTATGATATAAACACTGCTACTTTCTGTAATAAAACCAGGACTGAAAACAGATGGACATAAAAATAGAAAGATTGATCCTTGGAAATTTAATTTATGAAGCATTTAACCCATATAAACATACAGTTGGTTATGTTATAATGTGATAGTTGCATTCCTATGCAACATGGCATTATAGAAAATCATGATTTTCTATAATGCCATGTTGCACAGGAATGCCCCAACGTACTATAGAAATAACAGGGCCTATATGAAAAATGAGGTTAGGGACGGTCAACCAAAGAAAATCACTCCAAAGCACAATTTGAATAAATATTTAATTCATGTCTAATAATGAAATAAAAGTAAATTTAACACATTACCATGAAAAAATGTCAAGATGGCTTGATGGTGGAGCAGGTTGTACTGTATCTTTCCCAGGAAGCACTTCACAGCAAAGCCTGCAAAATGATCACGTGATGCCAGCCAGAGACTTTTGATGCTAACATTGTACGTATTCATGACAAAGTCCATGAAACGATCATGTGATGTGGACGCATACACCCATGCACCGATGGAATTGTGTTTTCGACAACAAAAAGTTTGCATTGTAGAAAGAGCACTCCACTATTTGTTAATCATGTTATAGCCAATTCTCATTGATGGAACACATGTAATAGCAGAACCGACTGTATTGAGGTTATTTAGAAAGGTGTTAATAAATGGACGCTGAACAAAATCAAGACTTGAAGACTGGTGAAAGAGGTGTGTTCTAAGGAGGGGCAAGGGATAGTAATATGTTAATATTCTGGGAAAATGGTGTTTAATTTTCTGGTTGTGCTGAAGTGATGTACTGAAAGCATTAGAGGTAGTAAAAACTGCAGATGCTTGAGTCAGAGATAACACTGTATGGAGCCGGAGGAACACAGCAGGCCAGGCAGCTTCAGAGGAGCAAGAAAATTTCCGAAGAAGGGTCTCAACCTGAAACTTCAACTTTCCTACTCCTCTGATGCTGCCTGGCCTGCTGTGTTCCTCTAGCCCTATGCACTGAAAGCATTAAACTGCTTTCCTATCTGTTTCCAGCGTGTTCACTTTTTATATAATGGAAATAAAAACTGTTATAAATGCTTTTAAATAAAACTGGAATAACTTTTGAAATATGTTTTTGCTGATCAATGAATTAGTTTGGAAGATATGCATTAATTTTACCTTTTGTCTTATTCCTCCTCAGAGAGATGACTTTGACCTGGTTGTCTAGTTCCATACCTCCTGTGCTGGTTGCCCTGTGCATTGCTTGGTTTAAGTAATGTGAATATCACCTTTGGTGACCTATAATGACTACAATCCCCATTGGTGAAGCATCCTAACTCCAGACTATATATCGAGGCTATACCACAGAATGACAGAATTATGAAGTTCTCAGCGGTTATAATCAGCCTCCAAGGAATGTCCATTTTATCTCTACCCTCACACTTTTGGTATTGCAATATAAACTCCAAAATGCTCAAATTTTTCAGTATGGTTGACTCTCTCTAATTAGTTACAATAATTTACTTGTTCAGTGTTGGCAAAGTTCGTGTGAAATTTAGATGCTTCATTTAATGGATCTCAATAAGTGACCCATCATAGAGCCTTATCATTCGCCACCGTATTATCTTTATTTTACTAGTTTAATCAAGAAAGTTTCTGTGAACCATTCCTTTAAACATACTATAACCAGCACACTGACCTCATGCACCCTAACCGATAGCACGTATGTTGTGTCAATGCAATCCAATCATTCATCTAATGGTTCTGAAATATGAGCCCACAAGGAAAAAAATACTGCGTGGCAATCTTGCCAATGAGTTCAAGTACAAACATATTCAAAAAATGAAGATCAACAGTCCTGTTTTTTGGAACTGTTTGGTAATTATATTGGAGGCCAGTGCTCAATCAGCTGATAAATGGCATCATTGCCCACAGGGCTTAAAGAAGTTGAATTCCATGTACTAGAGACCAAGTCAGGCATGAACCCCAACCCTGTCTACTCTTTCACACACGCTCGCACGCACATACACACACATGCTATCCTAAGACGACGGACAACATTCTCCAGTCCCAAACGTTGCATCAAAATCTGAAGTTGCTTACTCAGGAGAGAAGATTATATTTGCTTTAAGCACTGTTTCCTGAACCCTCATTAAGTATTGAGGGGGATTGAAACATCAATGTGTTGATAATGCTGAATGGACGTCCTAATTGTGTTTGAGACTGATGTTTCAGCTTCAGATGTATTTGTTATTTTCAGCATAGCGAAGTGTTGCAGCATCTTCTGATGGTGTTTTTCATTTTTTTTAAAGCATTGCAACAAATAAATTTCTACTTGTTCATATTTTTCCTTACCATTATGGTTTTCTTTTGTAAACATCCTTTTGTAGTATAGGCAGGCTTCAGGTGTATGCAAAGATAAACAGCTGTTGGTGTGGCTTGCACTGTTTCTTGTTTGCTGACCAGTAGAGCTGCTAAAGAAATGCATCAAATTGAAATAGACTCAGAAAATGATGAGGTTGATCAGATGGCAGTTTTGAATCGTCATTCAACCAAGTAACCAGTTCAGTGAAAGTTTGCATTTAGGTTGGAGGAAACAATGACCATCATTTGTTTTAGGGAGAGAAAGCCAACTTTTAAAACACTGTTAATGGCAATCTTTAGTGCCTTGTGCATATAGAAGGGTCAAGCCACATGGGTTGCAATCTATAATTAAAATAAACGCCATTTTTTTTGTAGGGCTGGAATTAACCTTTGATGTGGCTCTGTGATCTACGTCAATGTGTTTGAAGTTAATTTCTGGAAGAAGTAGTTTAATTTGATGCAGAGATTTGCTTTTATATCTGTGAATATATACACATATTTTTCCAATGATTTGATTTTGCTGAGCTTTATTTCTCCAATCCATGTTTGACCTTAACTGAACACTCTCACTTGCTGATTAACTGAATAGGATGAAAACAAAGATGAGGTAAAGTAGAACATGCTGGTTGGTCGAGGCCAAGCTTGGGTTTCAGAACTTCAAAATTTGAGAGCTTTTGCTCCCTGCAACAAAATGATCTATTCCAAATTTTGAAGTAAGCAACCACTTGAAGTTTGTTGCATTTTAAAGTTAAAAATAGAAACTGTTTAGATTTGCAATTTATTTAGAAGACCATGCATTAACAGCATGTTTTCAATCTTCAAATTTTAGGGGGGTGTTTCATTTCCTGTTTATATATTGGGGATGAGATGGCATGCCGGTGATATTACTGGATGAGTAAACCAGAGCTATGGGCTAATACTTCAGGCACATGGGTTCAAATCTCACCACATCAAATGGTGAATTTGAATAAATAGAGATTTGGGATTAGGAAGTAAGCCTAATTGCAATATGAAACCACTGTCAATTGTCTGATTCACTAATGTCCTTTAGGGAAGGAAATCTGCCATTCATATCTGGTCTGTCCTGCATATAACTTTAGACCCCTTGGATGGGCAAGAAATGCTGGCTGAGCCAGCAGCACCCATCCACATAAAAACAAACATGAATATTTTCAGCAAGGAAAGACTATCAATGACTTGCCTATTTATCTTTACAAATCTTCAAACTGCAAATTCCACTGAACTTTTGAGGACTGAAGAAACTGTCCATGTCCAAGGTATGAGCTGTCGGCATTCATGGAACTATAAGCAGTTATAATTAACCTGTTCAGAGATGTTGGGGCACACCTCTGGTGCAAGAAGGGCTGGGCCAGAGGTAACAACACTACAATTGCACCACAAAAACCTTATGGTGATCACAGCAGGACACATGGAGCTACCTCATAGCCTGAATTCCGAGTTTAGTTAGTGGAAACTTAAATCGATAATTATTATTGTTATGCCTTTAATACGTTTTAATGGTCGTTTTATTGAAAGCAATAATTATCCTGCCATTGCAATTAGAGCTAGAGCACATAAATGAACAGCCTTTCTGATATTAGCCCAGGTGTTCTAGCAACAGTCACTTTTGAGTCAGAAGGTTGTAGGTTCAACTCCATTCAGACTTGTACATAAAATCCAGGCTGATACCTCACTGCGCAGTTCTGAGAGAAGCTGATCTGTCCTTTAGGTAGAATGCGAAACCAAGGCTCCATCTGTCCTCTCTGCTGGTTAGAAACATTTCTAGAAATTTTTTTTAAGAGAAGCCACAGAGTTTTCAGCCAATATTTATTCCTCAGCAAGTATCCTTAAAACAACTCGGCTGCCTATTTATTTGATTGTTATTTGTAGGATTTTGCTGGCTGCCATGTTTTCAACATGACAGCAGTGATAACACTGTAAAAGTGCTCATTGCCTGTGCAGCACCTCGGGCTATTTGAGGTCATTGAAGGTGCTTATACAATATTTATAAACTTGGAAACAATGGATTAGTCTAGCAAATTACACTGAGGCCTGATTTCAATTTGTTAAGTATTTGGAGGGAAAATAAATGATATATAAGATAATAATGAGAAGATTGGGAGGAGTGCATCAGGTAAAACATCCAGTCCAGGAGTGTGAGAGGTTATTACAAGTTTCTTGCTAGATAATGAACCGTGTTAAAACTTTGGAGGGTGTTGGGCTTCAGAGAATGTGGAAGAGAAACAAAAAGTCTGATAAAGAATTGAGTGAGACAGTTAATTGATATTTAAATACACATTAATAGCTTTTCGAAGATACAAAGTCTAACTCTGAGCACCTATTCTAAATATGATGGGAAATGTAGCTAATACTGTAGGCAGGATGAGACATGTAGCCAATCTTGTGGGAACCTAGCTACAAACAGAGGATGGTAAAATTTTAAGATCTTTGAAAAAATGAACAGCAGTTAAGTTCATAAGGAAGCTGACAGTTGGGGGAATGCAGAGCTACAATGATAATGCTTCACAGAGTTAATGGGAACATGAAAGAGACAACTGTATGACTGGTATAGCTTTGTTTATTGATAAGGGTATGCAATGTAAATGCTAATAACAAGCAAACTGTAAAATGTTTTAACTATAGGTTGTCACACTGACCGTTGTGTGGAAGGAAAAGTTGCCTTCTATAGACCTATCAGAAGATAGGGCTGCTTTTTCAACAGAGAGAGAAATGGCTGGTGGTGGTGTAACCTGAGAGATGCTATATCTCAGGTGAGAGGTTGAGAAGGAGTCGTTTATGTAACCAAGAATTGAACCCATGCTGTTGGCATCACTCTCCATAGCAAACCAGCCATCCAGCCAATTGAACAAACCCCAAAAAGGGAGGAGTTGGGAATTGCAACTCCAGCAGAATTCTCCGGCTCACAATATGTGCAGCCCAGTTGTTGATCATCACCAACACGCTGTTTCACCAGAATGACAAGTTCAAGACTTAAGAGCATAAGACATAGGAGCAGAAAATAGCCCATTCAGCACATTGAGTCTGCTCTGCCATTCAGTCATGGCTGATACGTTTCTCAAGCCCATTCTCCTGCTTTCTCCCCATAACCCGAGATCCCCTTGACAATCAAAAACCTATCTATCGCCATCTTAAATATACTCGA
The DNA here is from genome assembly GCF_030684315.1 of Stegostoma tigrinum. Classification (NCBI taxonomy): domain Eukaryota; kingdom Metazoa; phylum Chordata; class Chondrichthyes; order Orectolobiformes; family Stegostomatidae; genus Stegostoma; species Stegostoma tigrinum. The sequence continues at coordinate 10,537,219 of NC_081361.1, read as the reverse complement.
TGAACTTCTGTGGCAATTAATTCCATAGATTCACTATTCTCTGGCTGAAGGAGATCCTCCTTATCTCTGTTCTGAAAGGTCTTCCCTTTACTCTAACATTGTGCCCTCAGGTCCTAGTCCCTACTCCCAATGGAAACATCTTCCCAACATCCATTCTGTCCAGTAGATCTCTCTCTCACACACACTCTCTCTCTCTTTCTTTCTCTCTCTCTCTCACACACACACACCCACCCCTAAATGCCATCAAGTATTGACACAGTGTTCAGACGTTCCTCATATGTTAAGCTTTTCATTCCAAGGACCATTCTTGTGAACCTGCTCTGAACCATCTCCAGGGCCAATACATTCTTCCTGAGATAGGGGGCCCAAAACTGCACACAGTACTCCAAATGTGGCCTGACCAGAGCCTCAGAAGTACATCCCTCCTTCTGCAGCCTCCCCGCCTCCTTAATATGACCCATCCCTCTGCCTATCTTTGTATCATCTGCAAACTTAGCCAGAATGCCCTCAGTTCCTTTATCTAGATCATTAATATATAAAGTGGAAAGTTATGGTCTGAACACTGACCTTTGTGGAACACCACTTGTCACTGGCTGCCATCCTGAGAACGACCCTTTTATCCCCACTCTCTGCTTTTAGCCAGACAGCCAATCTTTAGTCCCTGCTAGCACCTTGCCTCCAATATCATGGACTTTTATCTTACTCAGCAGCCTCCATTGTGGCACCTTGTCAAAGGTCTTCTGGAAGTCTAGGTAGATAACATCCATTGGCTCTCCTTGGTCTAACCTGCTTGTTACTTGCTCAAAGAATTCTGGCAGATTTGTCAGGCATGACCTCCCCTCGATGAAACCATGCTGACTTGCCCCATTTTACCATACACTTCCAAATATTCAGAAATATCATCCTTCACGATGGCCTCAAATCTTACCCACAACTGAGGTTAGTCTAATCGGCCTGTAATTTTCAGTTTTTTGCCTTACTTCCTTTTTAAGTGGGGGTGTCACATTAGTGATTTTCCAGACCTCTGGTATCCTCCCTGACTCTAGTGATTCCTGAAAGATCACCACTAATTCTTCAGCTGTTTTCCTTTAGAACTCTGGGATGTAGTCCATTTGGTACTGGTGATTTATCCACCTTCAGGCCAATCAGTTTTACCAGCACCTGCTCCTTAGTGATGGCCACTATACTCAGCTCTGCCTCCTGGCTGTCTTGAATTTTTGGGATATTACTTGTGCCTTCCACTGTGAAGACTGACACAAAGCAATTATTCAGTTCCTCAGCCATTTCCTTGCTCCCCACTACTATCTCTCCACCATCATTTTCCGGTGGTCCAATGTCCATTTTTGCTTTTCTTTTGCACTTTATGTATCTAAAGAAATTTTTACAGTCCTTCTTTGTATTTCTGGCTAGCTTACCCTCATTTTAATCTTCTCCCTCCTTATTTCTTATTTTGTTACCCTCTGTTGGTCTATGTAAGCTTCCTTGTCCTCTGGTTTCCCACAGCCTCTTGCCACGTTATATGCTTTCTCTTTGCTTTAACGCTATCCCTGACTTCCCTAGTCAGCCATGGTTGCCTCATCCTCCCATGTACTGTGGTAACAAGGTGTAGAGCTGGATAAACACAGCAGGCCAAGCAGCATCAGAGGAGCAGGAAGGCCACGTTTTGGGCCTGGACCCTTCTTCAGACCCTTCATTTCTGAAGAAGGGTCTAGGCCCGAAACGTCAGCCATCCTGCTCCTTTGCTGCTTGGCCTGCTGTGTTCATCCAGCTCTACATCTTATTATCTCAGATTCTCCAGCATCTGCAGTTCCTACCCTCCTTTGTACTATGCTTCTTTATCCTAGGGATGAGTTTTTGCTGTGTCTCCTGAATTACTCCCAGAAACTCCTGTCATTGCTGTTCCTCTTTCCTTCTCGGCTCTTCTCCCATCAATTCTGCCCAGCTCCTCCCGCATGTCTCTGTACTTGTCTTTATTCAGTTGTAGTACCATTACCTCTGATTCTATCTTTTCCCTCTCGACTTGCAGAGTAAATTCAATCATGTTATGGCTGCTAGTTAACAAAGTGTGAAGCTGGATGAACACAGCAGGCCAAGCAGCATCTCAGGAGCACAAAACCTGACGTTTCGGGCCTAGACCTTTCATCAGAGCTCTCTGATGAAGGGTCTCGGCCTGAAATGTCAGCTTTTGTGCTCCTGAGATGCTGCTTGGCCTGCTGTGTTCATCCAGCTTCACACTTTGTTATCTTGGATCCTCCAGCATCTGCTGTTCCCATTATCTCTATCTATGTTATGGTTGCTGCCTTGTAAGGGTTCCTTCACCATAAGCTGTCTTATCAAGCTGCTTCATTGCACGTCACTAAATCGCTCCCTATTGGGCTCTATCACAAAGCCATCTTGTACTCCTTCCACAAATTGCAATCCACTGCCAACCTGATCTTCCCAGCGCAAATTGAAATTCCCCATGATCACTGTAACTTTGCCTTTCTTACACACCTTTTCTATCTCCTGGTGTATCTAGTGTCCCAGCTTCTGACTACTCTTTGGAGGTCAACACGTAACTAACCATGTCTTTTTTTTAACCTTTGTGGTTCCTCAGCTTTACCCACTCAGATTCTACACCACCCCGCCCTACTTTGTTTCTTACTATTGATTTAATTTCATTTATTACTAATAAGACAACCCCACTCCCTTTGCCCACCTGCCTATTTTTTCAATAGGATGTATATCCTTGGACATTCAGACCCCAATCCTGATTCCCTTGCAGCTACATCTCTGTGATGGTCACCACGTCATACTGGCCAATTTCGATCTGCACCACAAGCTCATTTATGTTATTCCTTATACTGCGTGCATTCAGATGTAACACCTTCAGTTCTGTATTAACTGTCCCACTTCTCATTGTTACTCATTTATTCAGTGTACTTGAAGTTTGATTCCTAACCCTTTCCAAACACCCTGTCCTATTTGTGTCTGTGCTGGAGACTAATAACCTGTCCTGAGTTCACCTTTCTGGTCATTTTTTTCATATTTTTCCATGCAGTTGAACACACCCCTACAAATGTTAACCTGCTGCTTTAGTCCCCACTGGGGGAAGCTTTACCCTTTCTCCGCCCCCTCCCCCAGCTTTCTAGTTTAAAGCCCTATTGGCCAGCCTATTTACCCTTTTTGCTAGAACATTGATCCCAGCTCAGTTCAGGTGAAGATTGTCCCAGCAGTACAGATGTTCCAATACTGATGCCACTACCCCATGAAATTGAACCCCTCTTTCCCACACCACTTCTTTAGCCACGTGTTTACTTTCCTTATTCTTGTGTCCCTTTGCCAATTTGCACAAGGCTCGGGCAGTAAACTGGAGATTGTAACCCTTGACGACCTGTTCTTTAATTTGGTTCTGAGCTCTTGATAATCCCTGAACAGGTCCTCTTTCTTGTTATTTTGTCTATGTTGTTTGTTCTGATGTGGACTACTACAACTGATTCCTCTCCTTCCCTTTCCAATATCCCTTCAGGCCCGTCACAGGTATCTCTTATTCTGGCACTGAGCAGGCAACACACCATGCGGGACTCTCGATCCAGCATACAAAGGATACTATCTATTCCCTGATTGTAGAATCCCCTACAACTGTTTTTGCTCCCCCTTCTTGAATGGCCTCCCGTACTACGGTGCAGTGATCAATTGGCTCATCCTCCATGCAGCCCTTTTCCGCATCCATATAGGGATCGAGTACCCCGTAACTGTTGGACAAGGTCAAGAGCTGAGGCTCCTCTGTTGCTGACTGCAGGATCTCTCTACCTGCCTTGCTTACAGTCAGCCCCTGCCGTCCTTGGCCACTGACTAAATCTGAAGTAGTTAATCTTCCAGGTGTGACTATGTCCTGAAACACAGCGTCCAGGCACTTCTCCCCCTCCCAGACATGCCTCAGTGTTTGAAGCTCTGATTCCAACTCATTAACTCTGAGCTGGAGTTCCTCAAGCAGCCAACACTTGCTGCAGATGTGATCACTGCAGATCGCAATGAGATCAGCCAGTTCCCACATCATACAGCTATAACACATGGCCTGTCCAGCCATTTCCACTCAGTTAATTACTTTATTGAGTTAATTAAATTTATTGACATTTCTTTGCTGTGTTCCTTTTCAAATTTAGTCCAAATTTCCTACCAGCCAATCAGGTCACAGCATTCCTGTGACATCACTCCAATCTTCTTTTCGTGGCTACAATATGCCCTGAGCTCCGGTAGGTTTATACTCACTCTGTGCTGCTCCTCCACCCTCTGACAGCTTCCTGCTGACTGCTTCATGGAGGCATGCCCCATCAGAGCGCTGACTAAGTCATCATTTGATCCCAAGACCAAAGAATGTCATCATTACTAAAACCATGTTTAGTGCAGATGACTGCTGGACTGACTACATGCTGATCTGCTCCTCCTTATTGATTAAATGCTGCCAGAACAGCTGAAGACAAAGAAGCAGTGCAGAAAAATGCTCAACGTGAATGGCTTTTCAGAGCCAGGCAGACTAGCGAACTTCCAACAAAGTCTTCACTAAAATCTCTAAAGAGTTCACTTTAATGTGTGTGGAGGAAATCTGACAGACGTGAAGACAGCTATTTTCTCATGCAATGAAGGGACTGTTGGCTACAAGACAAGGGAACACCAATACTGATTTGAAGAGAATGACCACATCAGTCAAGGCTTCAACAAGGAAAGCCCTACATGCCTGGCAAACATTTCCAGCGAGACAAAGAGGAGAACTAGAATAAAGGTGGAGTTACAAAGAAAAGTGAGGAAAATCAAGAACGAATTGTTCACTGAGAAAGCTAAAGGCTACTCCTTATTGACAAGCAAAATACCCAGGGTGTCCGCAGTGCCACAAAGGTAGTGTATAGACCCAATTACCTTGACCTCAAGCTGGTGCAGAGTAAGGATGGATCTGTTTTGAGAAATGAAGGAAACTTCAGGTTCTGATGGAGAGATCACTTCAAAGTTTTCCTAAACTGCAATGCAATTATTGATGAGAACACGTTTGTGGAAACCCCCCAATTCCCATCAAAGATGATCTTGGACTCCCACCTAGTGTGGCAGACGTTGCAACTGTCATTAGACACATGAAGAATGGAAAAGCTACAAAAGCAGAGGATTCAAGAGGAGATTTTTGAACTTGGAGGAGCAGATGGGTAACATCATCTTCATCAATTGTTCCTGAAAGCCTGGAACAAAGGAGAAACCTCTGCTGATCTCAGGAATGCTGCCATTGCAGTAGACAAAGTAGACTGTAACTACTGACGAATCTCCCAACTCTCTATCTTTGGGCAGGGCATCACTGGAATCCTCACCAGGCACCACCTTCTCCTAGTCTCCGAGGGGATCCTTCCTGAAAGCCATTGGAGCTTTTGACCAAACTGTAGAACTGAGGGTATGTTTTTCACTACCCGGCACTTCTAAGAGAAGTGTCAGAAACAGCACCAGTCACTTGACGGCCTTCATCAACAAGATCAAGGCTTTTGACACTGTCAGTCAGGAAGTGCTGTAGAAGATCCTGTCAGAGGCCAGCTGTCTAGTGAAATCCATCAATGCCCTCCATCTCCTCCACAACAAGATGTCAGTGATGTTCCTCACCGATGGTAATGTGACAGAATCCTTTGAGGGCAAGACTGAGGTCGTTCTGGGATATGTGACTCCCACCCACCACCATTTATTCCATCATCACAGCACCATTCTGTACAAGATGATGAGAGGCATGGATAGAGTGGATAGTCAGAGACTTTTAACCAGCGCGTAAATGACTATTGTGAGGGGGCATAATTTTAAGGTGATTGGAAGAAGGTATAGGGGAGATGTCAGAGGTAGGCTCTTCACACAGAGTAGTGGGCATGTGGAATGCACTGCCAGCAGTAGCAGTCAAGTCATATACATTAGAGACTCTTGGATAGGCACATGGAGGATAGTTAAATGTAGGTTATGCAGGGTAGATTGGTCTTGTTAGGATGATAGGTCGGCACAACATCGTGGGCCGAAGGGCCTGTACTGTGCCGTATTGTTCTATGTTCTTCACCTTGTCAAGAGCAAGCTTCCCAGTGTTGTCAATAGGACAAATAGAAAATTTTTCAACCTCAACCAGTTGAAATCCGAAAAGAAAACAGCGTTGACCTCACTTGTGGAAATGCAGTAAATGGATGAGAAGAGAATCTTCAAGCCTCATTTAATTTTTTTTTTCCTTTATTCGTACTCAGGAATGCTGATCAGGCAGCATTTATTGCCCACCCCTTATTGCCCAGAGGGCAGTTAGGAATCAACCACATTTCTGTGGGTCATGTAGGCCAGACTAGCTAAGGATGGCAGTTTCCTTCCCTGAACAACATTAGTGAACCAGATGGGGTTTTCCTGACAATTTGGTAATGGATTTATGGCCACCATTAAATTCTTAATTCCAAATATTTATTGAATTCAAATGCCACCATCTGCAGTGGCAGGATTCATACCCAGGCCCCTAGGATGTTATCTGGGTCTCTGGGATTAACAGGCCAGTGATAATACCACGAGGCCATCATTTCCCACAAGTTTAATGCTTTCACAAAAGCATACTGAAGAATTGATCTCATCTTCAACCTCAAGAAGACTCAAATCCTTGACCAACCTGTCCTGGAACAGGTTCTGGTCTCTCCTTCCATTTAAGATAATGGAGAAATCTCTCGAGTGGGAGAGTTCCTTGCATTGTAAAGCTATCTCTTGGCTATGCCTGACATTGATGCAGAGATTCAACATCACATGTAATCTACAAGCACCGCTTTTGGATACCTAAGGATAAGAGCCTTCGATAACCATGACATCTGTACCAATACCAAGACCCATGTGTATAAGGCAGTCATCCTTCAGTATGACTCTGAAACTTGGACTATGTATAGATACTACCTCAGGACCCTTGATCAATGCTGTTTTATTTGGATTCTCTGCATCACCTTGGAGGACGGGCATGCTAATATCAACTTCCTTGAAGCAGCTAATAGCACCAGCATCAAAAACCAACTCTGCTGGGCTAGCCATATGTTTAGGATGCCTGGGTTCCATCACCAAAGCAAATCCTCTTTGTCATCGTCAAGAAAGGCACTCAAATGAGAGGAGACCAAAGGAAACATTTCAAAGACTCCCTGAAAGCCGCATTCTCTGAAATGGAGGAATTTCATATATGAAGAGACATAATCTTTGGGAAAACCTGTTGGCAAGAGGATGTATGGAAAAGGAACTTCATAAAAGAATGCCGATGATCACAAAGCCAGAGATCAATTCCATCTCCTTGAAACACTTACCAAATACTTGGCTGGAGATGCAGCTATTGGATTGAGCTCATAAATCATGCAAGGACCCACAAGTGTCCATGACAGATGACATAGTACCTGCTGGGTGAACAATCATACTCACTAGTGAGTGATTGCTGACAATGATTCATGGAGAGATCTTGGTGGACTTCCACAAGATGTGTCTCCAAGCATGCCCCTGTTTAAAATTGTCAATAACTGTACCAAGATTCAAAAATTGTGGTGATTTTAAAAGCAACTATGTACAAAATGTAAAACTTGGAAATAGGAGCAGACCATTCAGTCTTTTGGAATGTGCTCCATAATTCGATGAAGCCATGGTTGGTCTGATCATGGCCTCAGGTCCACATTGCTATCTACTCCAAATTACCCTTAATTCTCTTGTCTATCAATATCTAACTCAGCCTTAAGTAAGTTCAATCACCTACCTGCCGTGGCTTTATGAGGCAGTGAATTCCACAGACTAATGATTTCAGAGAAACAAATTCTCCTCATTTCCAGTGTAAAAGGGACAACTTTTATTTTTAAACTGTAAGCCTCATTCTAGTCTCCCCACAAGAGGGCGCATCCTCCTGGAATCCACCCTATCGAGTCTCGTAGGATCTTGCACATTTCAATCCGATCACATCTCATTGTTCTAAGTGCCAAGTGGAGTAGGTGCAATTTGTTTAGCGTCCGCTCATGATATAAGCCTGTCATCTTAAGAATGAATGGAGTTGACCATTTCTGAACTGCTTTTAGCACAATACTAGACCCTTTTCAAATAAGGACACTATAATTGTACACAGTACTCTAGATGTGATGTCATCAAAGCCCTGTGTAGCTGCAGTAAAACATCCCTACTTATACATTCCATTCTTCCTGCATTAAATAGCAGCAATACATTTGCCTTCCAAATCAATTAAAGTGCCAACATACTAAGCTTTTGTGATTCCTGTACTAGAATATCTAGATCTATCTACTATCAAATTCTGTGATTTCTCTCCATTTAAATATACTTCCTGCCAAAGTGGACAAATTGAGATGTTCCTACATTATAAAAGTACTCCATCAGCCAAACTTTTTCCCTCTCACTTAGCCTACCTGTTTCCTTTTATAGATTGTTCACCTCCATTTTTGTACATCTTTTCATGTCGGCAAATTTAGCTAGTGTACAGTCAATCCCTTCATCTAAATCATTGATATAGATGATCGATACATGGTCATTCAGCTATTGCACTGACTGAATAAGACAGTATGAAGAGAATTAGCATGGAAATCAAAACCCTGTTTTGTAGCAATCTCTGTGCCCGTTCTGTGATTTAAATGTCCAATTACACAGCCAATCACTTTGATATCTGCTGTGAAAAAGTAGATAAGTAAGATAAATGTTGGATTTAGGATGGCGTTTGTTTAATGGGTTGGGTTGTCAGGTAGGTAGAGTATCAGGCTGCCAGGTAAGTGATGGAATGCTTAGAGTAGGATGGTGTAGGGCATTGGAGAGACTGATGTTAGCACCTCTGACGGGGAATATTAGACTAACAACAGGGGAGCAGGCCCAGGTTGACCAGTTCAGTGGCCAGGAGATGTCAGGCCTGGGAGGTCGAACTGGGGGCAGATCCTGGTGTGAGTGTGTGGGGCCAAAATTCTGTATTCCAATGGGTTCTTGGGGTGGGTTGTCAGAGATTCTGGGGTTGAAGCAGGCAGAGGGTGGAGTGATGTGTGGTGAATATTTAATCTGTCATTAATTTTAATTGTTAGGAGAGAGACGAGGTTTTTGTTCATTCTCCAACATTTCCTGAATGACTGCTAATTGTGTTGCGACCCTCAGAATTCTCTAACTGTAATGGACTGTTACAAAGTGTTTCAGGTTGGCGAGATGCCTATCGAAATCATTAATTTCCCAGGAAATTTTTAGGAATCTGTTGCATCTGGAATTCCACATGGTCTCAATGTGCAATTCCTGTCTACGCTGCCCCAGCAATTCTCTGGGCATTGGAATATCTGAGCCGTGAGCTTCAGAATTAAAAGAACCATCTTTAATTAACAGCAAAATTATTGATTATCATAAAAAGATTTATTGCACAAAGATTCAAAGCTAATTAAAACAGTTTCAAATATGATAGTATAAATATTGATTCTTTTGAATAACACTATAAAGATGTACACACACATCTGGTAAAGGAAAACGAAGAAAATTTCTCGACATAGATTAGTTTGGGAACAAAACACTGGCTAAATATCTCTTAATTCTGAGAAAATAAACAGATAAAATAGGAAGTATTCCAAACAGTTTTGTCCTTGCCCATGTAGCCTGGTGTCACTAGATCCATGAAGTTGTCACTGGGATATTTGCAGAAACAATATATTCAGATATCAAAGGAAGTCTTACAGGAAAGATAGCTGTTTCATTTTTTTTACACTCTCACATGCGATCGTCGAGAGGGGTTGTCAGAAGGGTGACAAAGGATGTGCTGGGCTCTTACTTTTTCACAGACTATATCCCAAATGAACTCCAAAACAATGTCAAATAGTAACAGCTCCTCAGAGCCATAACATTCAAATGTGTGAATTGTGGTAAGTCTAAACAGTTTCACAGTCTATCTGTGTTGATGGCAAACTTGGCTGAAGACATATAATTTCCAGGAAGGGGTTTTGAAAACGCACTGTCCTTTCAGTTATCATTTAAAAGATCCTGGTCTACCTCCTCAGTGCCTCAAATGATGCAACTTTCAGGAGTTCGACAGGAGTCCTCAAAAATATTAATAATCCAAGTGTCTTTCTAACACTGTCACTGAATTAAAATCCTGCAGCTCCTTTCCTGAGGGCACTGTGAGCACATCCCCACAACTCAGACTGGAACAGTTTGAGAAGGTAGCTCCCCTGCATCTTCTAAAGAACAATTAAGGATTACCAGCAATGTTGACCATACCAGCAACATACACATCCCATGAAAAAATAAAAAAAATTCTCTCAAAAAGCAGAGAGCCTTGGGACTAAGTTTGGCAAAAGTCTCTGGAACTCTACCACAGCAAACAGCTTACGTATTTTGGACTGAAGATGTTAAAATTGGCTGCAAAGGGAAATAATTAATTATTCCTAACACCTAAAGGCCTGCTTTAGTGCAGGTCTGGTCCTGTGTTTCACAAAAGAGTGACTAGAAATTTACTTGAAAGGACAGTTCGGCAGTTCTGGTAAAATCATGCAGTTTGGTTCAAAGGGCAAATAACTTGATTAACTTGACTAAAGGGGGAATAGAGAGATATGGGAACTGCAGATGCGGGAGAACCCGAGATATCAAAGTCTGGAGCTACATGAACACAGCAGGCCAAGCAGCATCTTAGGAGCACAAAAGCTGACGTTTCGGGCCTAGACCCTGCTGTGTTCATCCAGCTCCACACTTTGTTATCTTAAAAGGAGGAATAAACATGTAATTTTCTCCACATCTTTGAAGGAATTTAGAGCTTCTGCAAAAGTCGTTTGTTTGCATGCAGGCAAACAGAATGCCACACATGTGCAATCAAGACAGAAAATTATCCAGTGCTTCAGTATGAGGTAGTGAAGGGACTGTGCAGAACAGGAAAAAAATTAGAGTTGGGGAAAGACTCATTTGAGCCAAACGAATAGTAATATCAGCAAAAACAGTTTTACAGAAACTCAGTTTTCTGAGTGTCATTCATGCCCAAGTAAATGAGTAAAGATAATCGAGGCACAATTGAACTGCATGCTAACCGCCTTATTTTCAGTGATCATAGCACTTTTTTATGGTCAATTTGAGAGTCCAGCTATTTAACAGTTAAAAACATCTATGGATGTGTGGTCAACATTGACTATTGAACATATCATTATCATAAAATTATAAAGCAGAAATATTTGTAGGTTAGGCTGAAGTTTACCGATGTGATGAATGATATATTGCAATTGGTTTAGGCAGTGTATCCAGTCCGGTAATAAGACCACTTGGTCATTATTCAGGTCCTTCATCATATGCCCTGACGTCATAGCTCCAATGAAACAGGATCGTTCTCCTTCATCCCTACTCCTCAAATTTGGGAGATACCTGCTTTTTTTCCCTCCCACAATCAACAACAAGAATAACATTATAAATTTGTCGGCAGAATTTGCTATAAACAAACCTGATTATTAATTTAATGTTTGAGATGTAGCCTAAGGCATCCATTTAACTTTACCCTCTCAGATAATGTCAATCTGTCCTTTTTTTAATTTTTAATGCGGATTTTCTGCTTTTGTGTTCTACCTCTTTCAGACAGATTGGATTTTTGCTGCAGCGTAATTCCATGATTGACAACACCTTTTCAGGAATTTCCCCTTTCCAAACTGCCCATTTTCCATGTGTGAACCTAGATATAATATTAACTAGAGCCAAGAGGATCCCTGATATTATTTGCAGTGCCTCATAAACAGTTTGACCCATACTAACCATTTTGGTCACAGTCATAGCAATGTACAACATAGAAACAGACCCTTTGGCCCAACTTGTCCATGCTGACCAAACATCCCATCTGACATAGTCCCATTTGCCAACATTTGGCCCATATCCCTCTAAACCCTTCCAATCCATAACCCCATCCAGAAGCTTTTTAAATGTTGTAATTGTAACTACCTCCACCATTTCTTCTGGCAGCGCGATCCACACATTCACCATCGTCTGCCTGAAAAAGTTACCCCACAGGTCCTTTGAAATCTTTCTCCTCTCACCTTAAACCTATGCTCTCTAGTTTTGGACTCCCCCACCACCCAAGGATAAATACCTTAGCTATTTATCCTATCCATGCACCTAATGATTTTATACACCTCTCTATAAGGTCACTCCTCAGCCTCTAACGCTTCAGGGAGAGAAGCCCGAGCCTATTCAGCCTCTCCCTGTAACTCAAAATCTCCAATTCCGGCAACTTCCTCTTGGATTTGAAAGTCCATGATGGGTCTTCTGATTTCAGTCAGGGTGGACACATGGACACTACAACTGGTCTCCATGTCTTAGAGTTATCTTTGAAATCAGGGGTGGAGAGAGTTTGTTGATGTTACAAAGGACAAAATGGATCAGGAATGCCGAGTGACTATTTGACTGATGGAGACAAGTGTCAATTCTGTTTCCACTTCCTAAAAACTAATAGTCATGACTGTCTTCTCGGGTGAGAATAAAGATCCCATAGCGAAGGTTTGAGAAGAGCAGAGGTATTCTTAGTGTCCTGCCAACATTCATTCCTCAACCAACAACCACAAACAGAATATGTGATCGTGTTCTGAAGAAGGGTCACTGGAATCAAAATGTTAAGTCTGATTTCTCTCCACACTTTCTTCTCCTGAATGTAATTTTGATCTTAGTTTGTCTTTCATGCCATGGTACTGAAGAGTCGACTTGAATTTGGACAAAAGATGTGCTTTAAATTGCACAAGAATAGGTGAATTTGCAAAGGAATAATAAGACTCGACAACTGCAACAGTGAATAATCTTATAGCATACTTTATTGCCAATAAAGTCCTTTGGGTCATGAGGAACAACACACAAATACAAGTTCTGTCTAAGTACTGCAATATATTGTTCGTTAGCTGTTCTCCCGGGCCAGATCCTATCACATGCTGTGGACGAAATATCAGTCTGATAAGAGCAGACCCAACTCCAGCTGGTGCCAGATCAGCTTTCACTTCAAAGAAACCCTCTGACACATGTTAAGTAGTACTTGACCTGCTTGTTTGTAAATCGACTTGAATTTAATTTATTATGTTTGTGTTAAAAGGTTGGTATGGTTATGGTTAGTAATATCAAAGGCCTCCTTGGGCCCAGATGCGGGTCACTGGGAGAGTCATATGTTCGAATTAACGGCACCAGACCTATTTGTCCTGGTTCAGTCAAGATTCTAAGCAGATGAGCCAACATGAACTCGGTGCTGAAGTCATTTTTGCAATGCTTTTTTTTAAATGAATGATTTGCTTTCAATGTTTGTTCTTAAAATTTGCTGCATTATCTGTCTGCTTCTTTAAAAAAAAATGACTCAGGGCTGCTATACATTGTATTCCTGGGGCTGTAGCTGTTAATCACAACAAATAATGTTTTCGTCATGTGAACTTTTTATGCTGGAAATGAAGCTTTCTTGTGTCTCATATAATCTTGGTGTTGAGAGATGGTACATTGAGAATTTTCCTTTCTTAGTACAAATGTAATATATTGGAGAGTGTAGATAGATGCTGGACATATGGAGAATTTAGTATTGACATGTAGTGAGCAGAAAAATGAACTTCCTGTGCAGTCTGTAGACTGCTTCATAAAATTCTGTTTTTGTTTAAATGCATGCACAGAAATTCATCATCACTGGGGCAAGGGCAGGCAAGTGATTACAACTTGATAGCTTTTTCAAAAAGCTGGTCCAGAAATGTCTTCTTTCAGAGTTCTACTGTTCTATGAATGAGCTGCTAAGTTTCCAAAGCAAGTCACTTTACATGATGTAAATGTTCCATCAGAGTGTATAGTCTCTCCCAGTTGGAAGACATTCACCTACCAAGCCATAAAAGCATCTGGTGCCCCCATATATGCATAGAGATATCGCTAGACTTTAATCAGCTTTAAAAGTACAGCTTGCTCATTACCGAGCACTGAAAAACCTCTGCTTGTTCAGGTGGGATCACTCAATCCTTTGGTATTAACTGAAGTCACATGATTGGTCTGCGAACTTCCATTGATAGGCCACTCCCTAAGTCCAATTAATGCGCTGAGTTACCTGGTCAATCAACAGGGTACCTGGAATTATTGTGGACCTGTTTCAGAGATAGTAGGAACTGCAGATGCTGGAGGATCTGAGATAACAAGGTGTAGAGCTGGACGAACACAGCAGGCCAAGCAGCATCAGAGGAGCAGGAAAGCTGATGTTCTGGGCCTAGACCCTTCTTCAGAAATGTCTAGGCCTGAAATGTCAGCTTTCCTGCTCCTCTGATGCTGCTTGGCCTGCTGTGTTCATCCAGCTCTACACCTTGTTATCCCATTATTGTGGACCTGCCTGGTTGATAACAGATGACTGGGCCATTGTGATGGTTTTGCATTATGACTGACCAACATTTCTGGCTGGGGCTTAATATACGAGAGAAATGCTAGGTCTGTGTCTTTTGGGAGAACGACATGACACAAACCTCACTCCAATATATGAAACCTCCCAGGAAGAAAGGAGCGGCAGATCTAAACAGTGAAGAAGCAAATATCTGTCAAATTTTACATCAGTTATTTAACTCGCATCTGCTGTTATTAGTTTCTATCTAATTTTTAGAATTGTTAAAGCAAAGAAGGTTCAAGGCATATTCGATTAGCCCCAATTCTTTGCTCTGCTTGACAAGCTTAGCACCTTTTTCATTTCAAATATGTACCAATTACCCTTTTGAAAATTAGGTGTGTATGGGCTCCCACCACCCTTTCACGTACTGTTTAGGGATCATGACTGAAATTCTCCTTACCTCTTAGCCAGTTCTTTTGACATTATTTCCAATCTTTCCCCATTGGTTTCCTATCCTCTTGCCAGCAGGAACAGTTAACCCTTATTTGCTGAATCATGCATAATGTTGAATATCTGTATAACATTTCCATAACTTTCTCTGCTCAAAGGGGAACAAATCTCGTTTCTTGGTTAAATAGAATTATCAGTTGACTGGTCTTCTTCACATGATGTGAAATGTGATTTGCATACAAATGAAACTTTTTGCCATCATTAGATTGCTTAAAGTAATTTTGGAGTGCAGTCTCTGCTGTCAAAAAGTGTCAATACACACACTGCAAACTTCCATGAACAGTAACAAATAAAAACAGGGAATGCTGGGGAAACTCTGGTTTATCTGACAGCATCTGCTGAGAGAAAACAGAGTTAACATTTTGAATCCGATGAAAATGGCCAGGAATTTGTTATTGACAGATTCATTGGGGATAAATATCTGGATGGGTCATGGGGAGGTGAGACTACACGAGCTGAAATAAAGACATGGGATGCTGGAGAAACTCAGCAGATCTGCAGCAGGAGAGAGAGAAACAAAGTTAATGTTTTAAGTCTGGTTTCTTCTCCCAAAGAATCAAAATAAACTGGTCAGGTTGCACCTCAACTGAGCAGGAACCAAAGCTTTGCAGGGTGATTTGCTATTGCTACTGGAATGAGTTTAAACTGCTGTATGTTCTTGAGTAACCATTCACCTTGCGTAAAAGTCAACCCCTGGCCCTGCCAAAATGTCTCATATAGCTCATAGATAAGATAACACCCACCCCCCCCCCTCCTAATAGAGAGTAATACACAAAGTTAAGTGATTTCACGACCAACAGAATAGATTTAAGCCATGCAACCCTGTCACATCCAGTCATGAACGGTGGTGAACAAATACAGAATTCACTGGAGAAGGAGCCTCCACAAATATCTCCATCCTTAATGAGCCCAACACATCAGTGTAAAAGATAAGCTGAACTTCAGCTGGAAGTGCTGAGTGGATGACACATCTCAGATTCCTCCAGATGTCCCAGCATCACAGACCTCAGTCTTCAGCCAATTCAATTCATTCCACATGATATCAAGATATTATTCAGATATGTCCTTTACACAAGAAGAATGACAAATCCAACTTAGCAAATTACCACTCCATCAGTCTCTTCTCTGTCATGAGGAAAGTGATGGAATGTGTCATTGACGTGCTACCAAGCAGCATCTGCTCAGCCATAACCTGCTCAGTGATGCCCAGTTTGGGTTCCGCTAGGGCCACTCAGCTCTTGATCACATTGCAGCCTTGGTTCAAACTTGGACAAAAGAGCTAAATTCCAGAGGGGAGGTGAGAGTGACAGCCCTTAATATCAAGGTCACATTTGACTGAGTGTGGCATCAAGGAGCCCTAGCAAAACTGGGTTTTGCGGAGAACCTCTCCACTGGTAAGAGTCACACTAGCACAATGGAAGGTGGATGTGATTGTTGGAAGTCAGTCATCCCAATTCATGGACATTTCTGCATGAGTTCCTCAGGATTGTGTGTGTCCCAGGCTCAAACATCTTCAGATGCTTCATCAGTGAGCTTCCCTCATCATTGATCGGAAATGATGATGTTTGCTGATGATTGCACAATGTTCAGCAACATTCACCATCCCTCAGATACTGGAACAGTAAATGTTCAAATTCAGCAAGACTTGGACAATATCCAGGCTTGGACTGACAAGTGGCAAGTGACATTTGCACCATTAATATGCCAGGCAATGACCATCTCCAATAAGAGACAATCTAACCACTGCCCCTTGACATTCAATCATGCTGCCATCACTGAATCCCCCACTATCAACATCCTGGGGGTTACTATTGATCAGAAACTCAACTAGGCATAAACACAATGTCTACAAGAGCAGTCAGAGGTTAGGAATACTGTGGCAAATAATTCACCTCCTGGCTCCCCATAGCTCATCCACTAGCTACAAGGCACAATTCAGGAGTGTGATGGAATATTCCCCATTTCCCTGGATGAGTGCAGCTACAACAACACTCAAGACACCATCCAGGCCAAAGCAGTTCACTTTATTGGCATCACTCTCCCTCCAACACTGACATTTGGCAGCAGTGTATGCTGCCTACAAGATGCGCTACAGAAATTCATCAAAAATCCTAAGACAGCACCTTCCAAACCCACAACCATTTCCATCTAAAAGGATGAAGGCAGTAGATATGTGGGAACACAGCCACCTCCAAGCCACTCAGCATCCTGACTTGGAAATATACAGCCGTTGCTTCACTATTGGTGTGTCAAAATCCTGGAAAGCCCTCCCTTATGACATTATGGGTCAAACTACATGGACTGAATGAAGGCAGCTCATTACCACTTTATCAAGGGCATGAAGGAATAGATAATAAAAATGTAGACCACCTAGTGCCCTTACATCCCACAAGTGAATAAAAAAAACTAGGGCGAGCAATCAAAGTGAGATATGTTAACAGTGACAAGAAGATTCAAGATGACGAGTCGCACCATTTCCCTGTGGGATGACCATGAGTTCCCTGAGTGACCATCCAGAGACCACCACAAAAGGGTGCATTATGATTGGGATGTGACAGCATGCTTCCTTTACTCCTGTATGGTAGAGAACTACTCTGGGATGTTCCTTTTTGTCATGGGTCGTATATTTCCTTTCACTAATCAACAATTGTACCATATCTAAATTATTGGTTCTCAATAAACCATCTGAAAATTGCAATAAGTCATTGACACCTGATATTGGGAAACAGATCACCAATCCCCTAAAATCAATAATTAGTGTCAAGAGTGAGACTACAAGTGTGTGTCGCCACAAGAGTCATGGCACAACCAAACAATAGGGAGATGCGGCGAGAGCAACCTGTCACCAGCTGAAGTTAGGGTTTGAAGGCAGAAATGGATATTATATTAGATATGAGTTATGATATCCTCGTCCTCACTCTGAAATGGGAAATGTTTCAAATCTCACGTCTGGAGTTAGAGAGTGATGCATTTAAACAGACCCTGCTAGTTTCTAGCCTCCTAGATTTAAAAAGAGAACTCTACTGAGGTATTATGATGAAGGGCTGGCCCAAGGAATTAGAGGAGGACATTGGAAAGGCACGGGGGGAGCAGTTATTGATTTCCATTAAGTATTGATTAGTGTCAAACAGTCCTCCACTGAAAAGTCCCAATGTGTTTGCAGACAGGCTTCTTGGCTACTGTCAAAAGATCCAGTTAGACGTCAGAGATGACTCAAATGAGGGTGAATGCTACAACTTCCTGAGTTTCAAGAGTCATTTTTGAAAGGACTCCAGGCATCAATTTGTGGTGCATTAGGTGTGTGCAACAGTAAAACGGTGGCCTGGGATGAGTTGATCTGCAATGCTAATGCAGCCTGGGGACAGGTTCATAGCATTCTTTGCAGGGCTTTGAGAAATGCTATCAGAGGAACTGTGGAGAGCTCCTTACCCAGCAGAAGTATGAGTCACTTACAAGCCCTATGCAAAGAAGGGGTATCACATTTGCTGTTTCCACTGCTATAGGCTGTGTCACTACAATAGGCCTGTGAAGGTTGAGCCACATGTGATGGGGAGGGGCCTGGCAAGGTGAGCAGGTTCTGCTCTGAAGCCCTCTATCTCCTGTACAAAGAGGACTTGACCCGTTCAAACAGTGTCCAGAGAGAATTCAGGCCGTGGTGGTTGTTGACTGTGTCCTCTTCAATCTGGTTCGCTGATCACCTCGGGTGAAGGAGGAAAAGAAAGGGATGAGGCAGGTGCACAATGACATTTTGGCCATCTGTTTCACCTCTAGTTTATGAAATCTGGGCATCAAATCTCCATTGTACTTCAGCACTGCATCTTACAGTCCCGCAGTGTACCCTCATCAAATTCTGAAATGAAAAGATAACCACAAAATGTGCATTTGACACCGACTTTACCCAGCAGACCATCCGATATCCCTTAGAAAACTGAACTAATCATCCCTTTGTATTCCATTAGTGCCTGCCTTTGTGTGGCCTATTGCTACTGGTTGAGCTGCTCCAGTCATTGCTCAAAGAGTGTATCTTTTTCTAGAGGAGACTACTGATGCCCTTGCTGGATGCCCTAAGCTCTGGACCTGGAAGGCCTGACTTCAGACTATAACATCTTGACATGAGAAACAGTCTGGCATGCTGATTGACAACAGTAGCTGCATTGGTAGGATCTCAAATGCTATCTTCCTTGGGGAACAATACCCATTTGAAGTCATCATCTGAGTTCCCTGCTGTAAGATCCAGTTCCACATCACCCCACAGCGAGCTGGTGCATACGGTCCCTGGGCATGATTCCGGTGGGTTATTATTTCACAGAGTCACCATCCCTTCCCTGGGTATTGTTTTAGTAATCCCAGTAATCTGCTGTGAGAGTGTGAAGGCTCTGTCAACACTCGCTGTGTCCACCAACTGTGATAGCAGCACTCTAAAATACCAAGCTGAAGCCTCATGACCCTAGGCCGAGCTCCTGCTGCTGAGCTCAGATGTTGGGTTACCATCTGCCTGTGTCACAGTTGAGGTTGAGGCATTAGCCATTTGTTGCTCCATCCTGGTTGGGTTGGTAAGTTTCCTTATGAGGTTAATCACCATTTCTGTGATATAAATGGTGTGCTCAGTTTCTGCGCCATGTTGGCACCAGGGTCCTTCTTGCTCCTTGATGATGCCAGCAGCATTGCTAGCACCCCTGCCAATAGCACCAACCATCCCTGTATGCATGCTCAACAGCCTTCTCGTGTACTCTACCCATTTGAAGTCCTCATCCAGGTTCCCTGGAGTAGAGATCAGGTGCCATATGCCATCCATGGAGCTGGTATATAGGGTCACTGGGCATGATTTTAGCTGCTCCTCCCTGGTGATTCACTGACCTGATATGGTCTCTATGCCCTCAAGACAACGGCCTGCAGAGCCAGTAGGGTGTGTTTCATTATTACCAGGGTCCTGCTGCCCTTGGCTTTCCTGCCTAGACATTAGTTTTTGAGCATTTGGAAGGCAAATGAGTCAAGGCTAGGGGTAATATTGAAATGAATTGATTAGGGATGGGGTCACTGGGAAAGCAAACTGAGTATGCAAAAATTATCGATATTTTAGAAATCAAAAGCTGAAAGGTTGTATGATACGAGAAGATGAATTAAAAGGAACACACTATAATTCTCTGAAGAAGGGGCCTAACCTGAGACATCAGCTTTCCTACTCCTCTGATGCTGCCTGGCCTGCTGTGTTCCTCCAGCTCCACGCTGTGTTAGCATGATCATTCTTGATGGTCTGAACCCTATCAACAGCAACAGCCTTAACTTTGGCCACTTGAACTTGTATAATTACCCACATCATTTTATATTTCACGTTTAAAAATGCTTATTCTGTTCACTTTGAAATGATATTATAATATCAGCTTCAACATGCACCATTAATGGGACATTCGCTATACTGATCATTCTCATCGTCATGCTTCATGTGAAAATGCTCCAATTCTTTATGACTATAACATGATTTCTGATGACATTCCAGTGAATCTTTACACTCTGTCATGTTCTCTTGTTGTCACATCCTTCCTACAATGAGGCCAACAGTACCGTGCACAACGTAGAAGCAAAGAGAATCAACCCTGATGATCTGATGGAGGTCTTTAAGATTAGGCAAAGTGTTTATAGATGTAGACAAAGAGAAACTGTTTCCACTTGTGAGTGAGTTGTGGACAATGAGCTGTAAATCCATAATATAAAGTGTTTGGTTATAAACCCACAGGGAATTCACAAGAAAGATGCAAAATAAGAGCAGAAGTAGGCCATTCAGCCCTTCAATCCTGCTTTATCATTCCATATGAACATTCAACTCAGCACCCTGCTCCCACTTCCTCCCTTTCATCTCTTTAGTCTGAAGAACTATAGCTAACTCTTTCTTAGGAACATTCAATGTTTGGTCCTCAACCACTTCAGTGGCAGAAAATTCCGTGGGCTCCCCACTCTCTGGGTGAAGAAAATTTATTTCGTGTCAGTCCTAAATGGCCTGCCCCGCATCCTTAGACTGTAACTTCTGGCTCTGAGCTCTCCAGTCATTGGGAACATCCTTGTAGGAGCAAATTACTGCAGATGCAGGAATCTGTACTGGAAACAAAAAATGCTGGAAATCACAACGGGTCAGGCAGCATCCATGGAGAGAGAGCAAGCTGACATTTCAAGTCTAGATGCCTCTTCATCAGAGCTCCTTCCTATGTTTACCGTTTCTAGTTCTGTTAGAACTTTTACAGGTTTCTGTGAGAGCCCCCTCATTCCTCCAAAACTGTGAAGATAGTCTCCTCATACCTTATCCCCCTCCTAACATACCATTTCCCCTCATCCCACACTCTCTAGCGCTTTACAAGCTGCAGTGGTGTACTTATACATTCTTAAATCAATCTCCTTTCCGATTCTCATGAACTGCAATGTGTCCAGGCAGTGGCAGAACAGCGACAAAACAGCGTTGAAGAAAAAATACCGTTATTCATACTCCCACTTTCAGCCATCAGCTTAGCTACTGACTTTGTGACCTCTTCAAGTTGGCAATAGTCGGTAACTGCCCATGAGACAGTATGGGGGTTGGGGGGGGGTGCAAAATTAACATAGGTTCAAGCTTGCCACAGTGTGAAGTTAACCATGAGTTCTGTGCAGAACACTCAGATAAAGACTTGATCCAGGCAGCTTAAAGAAGAATACTAGTGAGTTTATCTTATGAAATGCTTGGTGCATAGACAGAACTGCCATGAAGCCTACTGTTTACTTGTCAGAGGGAATGGAGGGGACTGGTACCAACTTCACAAAAGCCGATGCCCATGTTTTGGAGCCCATCCTTTTGGAGTGGATGTGGTGGCCAACCCTGTTCCTGAACCCAGCCGTGATGCAGCATTCATCTCAGCACAAGCAGCATGTACCAAATAGCCCAGGCTGAGCTCACGAAACCCCAGCTCACTGCTGTGTCACCCCTGACTGCTGCTCTAATGGATACAAGCGTTCAAGGGGCTTGCAGGGTGCCACAGCAGTCCAGCAATTGTCGCCCACCATGTCACTAGGATTGCACAGGCCCACCCCAGGGGGGATTGACAATGACAGGACGCAGCTCAAATTAAAACTTCTGCCTGACCAGTGCCCTGACTGTTGCCCCTCAGCCAATCAGTCAGTACAGACTGCTGCTGCCTTCTGCAGCCTGAAGCTGGGAATTCCCAAGTCATCTGCAAGCTCCCCAGCTGAAAGTCATCAGCTTTCCACCAGCTATGCTGCAGCCACAGGGATAGCATTGCAGAAGAGGACAAGGCTAAGTAAGACCCAAGTGTGCCCTCACCAAAATGGCATCAGTCACCATGTATACACATGAAGTGCAGGCACAATTTTTATTTGCAGGTGAAGCAGCACTCATAGGGTTGAAAAATTTGATGGCCCAGAGCTGAATCTCACCGTGTCTGTAAATCACATGTTTGACGGACAGTTTACAAGTACAAATGGGCCAGATGGTGCATTATAGAGAAATGTAGCAATATCGTTCTCCTTGATTTTTAAACAATCATTCAGCATTAGGCCGAGAAATAAAAAAAATGAGCAGGGGTGTTTGCTTCTTCAAATGCAATGGTTTGATTGATAACTTTCGTTGCAATGTTTATTTTATGGTAGTATTTATCTCTTCACTGTGTCTGAACAGATGTTGGGATGGTCCATAACAGAGGAAGTGTAAGGTGTGCTACTCTCAATGAATGAGGAGTTGGAGTTGCATCTATGTGTCTCATAGTTGGTTGAGTTGTTCATGGAGACCAGGTGCAAAAATGGCGATGGGTGCGCCATCCTTTCTCTTTCTCCTTTTCCTTTTACTCTTCTTTTACTTTCTGAGCTGGTTGCCTATAACTGGTATAACTAAGTGAGAGAAAGGCCTAGACCCTTCATCCCGAAACATCAGCTTTTGTGTTCCTAAGATGCTGCTTGGTCTGCTGTGTTCATCCAGCTCCACACTTTGTTATCTCGGATTCTCCAGCATCTGCAGTTCCCATTATCTCTGCCTATAACTGGGGTCAGGGTCTATCTCCTCTTGATGGTGAGACTGCAACATACAGTGCGCCACAATAAAACTTGACTCGAGTTCTTCTAAGAACTGCAGGGCTGCTTTCCAGTGGTTCAGACAGCAAAAAAATTGTTAAGGCACCCTACTGGGGAGCATTTTGTGGGGCAGCATTTTTTTTACATGCATGCTATCACCGTATAAATGGTGATGAAGATTGTCTGTATCATCAAAGCATACTCTTTTCATGAGTCGTCGTTCCTTATTGGGCTGTGGTGGCTCACATACAGAAAGCACAACAGACTGCGACAGGCAAAGAGATCCCGTCTCTTGCCATGATGCTAGGTGTTCACCAACGTTCTAACCTATCAGGTGCCAAGGGAGTGGAACTCCTTCCAGTTGCAATAGTGTTGGGATGTGATGCCTGTAAAGCATTATCTGCCTACTTGGTAGCACCCTGCACAGTGGGGAAGCCATAAGCCTTGCTATGTCACATGTGCCTCCATCTGCTTCTATCTGGCAAGACAGCAGAAAAGGATGTATTTGTTCTCTTGCAGTGCAGATCCTTATGCAACAGTGAATGGTGAACTTGGAGATGTTGCAAATGCTACATCCTCCAGCTTGTAAGGAGGCGGATGCGTAAAGGTTCATGGTCATTTTCACAGCCACAGGCAGCGCTTGGAGGCTACAGTTGGGGCTGCAGCAGGTGGTCAATTTCAGGGAGAATGCTCTTAATAAAGTGGAGGTGTATGACATACTGTTCTCAGTGAGGCTCAGCTGGGAGAATTGCTTCCTGAGCACCCTGGGTAGCTACATTATTACCTCCCTCTGAGAACCCCACTCCACTTCCCTCATCTAGCAGCTTGTCCCCTGCTCATTCTCCTGTCATTCTGCCTGCCAAAGGAAATGCAGATTACTGCACCCATGTTTTGCAGCAAATGTTTTGTGAAGGTATCGTGAACTCAGCAGAAAGTCCGACATCGTGGGAGCTGGGGAAGCTAAGCTTTGGACCCGGAAGCAGACAGACTGACCTCAGAGTTACATGGGACTGGGGAGTTGCTGCAGTGATGTTAAAGGGAACAGCAACAGCAAAGAGGTCCTAGTAGCAGACAGACAGGTGGGCAACCTGTGTGGGACTCACAGAGGGGCAGTAATGTTAACTGGACCAGTGACAGTGGGGAGGTCCCAGGAGCAGACAGAGCTGCTTTGACAAAGTCAAAGTCTCAAAAGACTGGATGGATAATTCATGGAAGAATTGTAAAGGGTCCTGAAAAAGAGTCACTGGACTCAAGACATCAACTCTGTTTTCTCTGAACAAACACTGCCAGAGTTGCTGCATTTCTCCAGCAATTTCTTTTCCTGTCAGTAAGTCATGGATAATTCTTGACTCTCACGACTGGATATTGGTTTCAGTTATGACTGTAAGTACAGCTTAAAATCTTTACATAGATTGTTAATGTTTTAGAACTTCAAAACTGAATTTTGTCACTTGATAAGGGTTAGGGTATTGGCTGTTTGCCCAACACAAACAAGAATAAGGTTTTTCTAATCTATACTTAACTAAGGAGTAAGGGTAATGTAAAATCTACGGTCTGTATTCCATTGAGTTAAGATATGCATGGGGAGGTCAGGCCCATAATTCACACATCCTGCACTATGTGAGAAATCCATATGCTCCTGTTGGCCTGGATGATGATGTGCAGGAAATGCAACCAGCTGGAGAAACTTGCGCTGGGGTTTTGGATTTTGAGCAGCTGCTGGGAGGGTGGGAGGATTCATAGCGCATCCACAAGGTTGTGGATAGCACTTTTCAGGATACCCCACAGCTTCAGGAAGAGAGAGAGGGAATGGATGACCACTGGAAAGAAGGGGACAATGGGCAGGTAATGGGGAAAACCCCCAAGTGCATCTCATTCAGAAAGTGTTTGTCAGCCTTGGAAACCAGTGGGATTGAAAGTTTATCTGTGGGGGGCCAGTGAGAGCCAAGGCCATGGCGTTTGGAGTACTCCAGCTGCTCAGAGAGAGTGGAAGAAGTGTGGAAGGGCAATAGTGGGAGGGGATTCATTAGTGAGGGGAGTAGGCAGGTAATCCTGTGGCTGTAGATGTGACTCTCTGATGCTACATTGCCTCCTGAGTGTCAGGGACAAGGACATTCTGAATGGGATGCATGAACAACCAGACGCTGTGCTCCATGTTGGGACCAATGACAGAGGAAGAAAGAGCAATGAGATCTTATCGGCAGATTTTAGAGGGTTCAGTCAGAAATTGATAAGCGGGGCCCCAAAGTTGGTATTCTCTGAATTACGCCTAGAGCCACACAGCAGTGAGCGTAGGAATAAATGGATTAGTGGAATGTGTAGCTGAGGAGATGGTACAAGAAGGAGGACTTTAGATTCCTCAGGCATTAGGACCATTTCTGGGGAAGGTGGGAAGTGTCCAAGTTTACATCTGAACTGGAATAGAACCTACATTCTCCAGGATGCTGTTGGGGTGAATTTAAATTAGATTGGCAGGGACTGGCACAACAAAGAGAAGCTGAGCTGGATGTAGGAGTTAAATGCTGTTGAGTGAGTTTTGAAGGCAGAGGAAATGCAGATTGGATAAGAAAGAATTGAGTTTAGCAAGGGTAAATGCAAAATATTTTAATACAAGGAGCCCAAGGAATAAGATAGGCAAACAGAGTGTAGAGATGAGCATGTGGAAGTATGATATCATGCAACAATGATCACGACTTGGCTGAGGCATGGATAGAATTGGCACCTCAACTTTCCTGGTTATAGGGTATTCCCACGAGATAGAGAAGGGAGTTTACAACTTTGATCAAAAAATCAATTGTAATAGTGAGGAAGATTGGTAACTGGGAAGGGTCCTTAAATAAGGCTGTATGGGTAGAAGTTTGAAAAATCTGAAAGGAGGCAGACACCTTTCTGGGTGTGTATTATCAATACCCAAACAATCAAGGAGTGTTAGAGATCAAATATGTAATTAAGTTTCAGAGAAGTGTAAGAATAGTAAGGCAGTAACAGTAGGTAGCAGATGTTAAAGCATCTAATTACTAATTGGGATAATTCCACTGAACAAGTAAAGAAAGGGCAAGATTCCTAAATTGCATCCAAGGGAATGTTTTTAGCTGGTATGTAGAAAGCCCAATGGGGGAGGGGGAGTTCTGGATTTAATATTTGGAAATGAGTCTGGTGGAATCCATATTGCTAGGGAGCACTTTGGAGATAGTGACAACACAGCAGTTAGCTTTTGGATAGCTGTGGGAAAGAATGGTCAGGATTGAAGGCTTTAAACGAGAGAAAGGCCAATTTTACTAAGTAAATATATGATTGGCCCAAGTGGATCGACAGCAGCAATTTGCAGTCAAAACTATGTCAGAGCAATGGGAGGCTTTCAAGGAGGAAATTGTGAGCGTACAGAGCAAATATATTCCTATAGTGACAAGGGGTAGGACGAAGACTGCAGATCTCTGAATGTCAAGGGATGTATAAGTTAAGATTAAGAAAAGAAATAGAAGCTTATGGCAGCTACATTGGACTCAATACTGTAGAGACCCCACAGGAATATAAAAAATGCATGGGGAGCTTAAAAAAGAAATTAGGAAAGCTAAGGAAAGTTTGGTTTGTCCTTGCATGAGAAAACTTTGGTTCAGCGAATATAGGAAAATCCAAAGGAATTTTCAAAACATAAAGGGCAAGAAAGTAACTAGAGAAACAGTAGGCACCATGGAGGTATGTGTACCTGGAAGTTGTGGACACAGTCATCAATGAATACTTTGTGTCAGTCTTCACAACGGATAAAGACATGCAGGTATAGACATCAAGGTGTCGGACTGTGAAATAGTAGAAGAAATTATCACAGATAAAGAGGTGGTTATAGACTTTTTTTTTAGATTAGATTAGATTCCCTGCAGTGTGGGAACAGGCCCTTCGGCCCAACAAGTCCACAGTGCCCCTTGAAGAATCCCACCCAGACCTATTCCCCCTATAACCCACTCACCCCTGAACACTACGGGCAATTTAGCATGGCCAATCCACTTAACCTGCACATCTTTGGACTGTGGGAGGAAACCGGAGCATCCGGAGGAAACTCACACAGACACGGGGAGAACGTGCAAACTCCACACAAACACTTGCCTGAGGCTGGAATTGAACGTGGGTCTCTGGCGCTGTGAGGCTGCAGTGCTAACCACTGAGCCACCGTGCTGCCCCAGCCGACTTCAGCAACTTTAAACAATTCTCAAATAACCAAATGCTCCTTTGTTCCCTGCAGCAGCTAATAGGATGCGGCCAGCATCTATCCTGCATGTTGCTGTTGATGTATGATGCTGGAGTTTGTTTAAAAAGCACTTCCTTCTGATAGAGTCAGGGAGGCATACAACATGGAAACAGACTGTTCTGTCCAATAGGCCCATGCCAAACAAAATTCTAAACTAAGCCAGTTCCACCTGTCTACTCCTGGCCCATGTCCCTCCAAACCTTTCCTATTTATGTCCAATGTTCCTATACATATCCAAATGTCTTATAAAAACTTCATAATTGTGCCACCATCCACCAATTCCTCAGGAAGTTCATTCCACATGCGAACCACCCTCTGTGTAAAAAGATTGCCCCTGATTGTCTTTTTTAAATCTCTCTCCTCTCACCTCAAAAATGTACTCCCTTGTCTTGAAGTGCCGCATCTTAGGGAAAAAAAAACTACCATCAACTCAATCTATACCCCTCATTATTTATAAACTTCAATCAGATCGCCTCTCAACCTCCTACACTCCAGTGAAAAAAGTCCCAGCCTATCCAGCCTTTCTTTATCACTCAAACCTTCCATACCTGGCAACATCCTGGTACACGTGGTCTGAACCTTCTGCAGCTTGACAATATCCTTCCTATAACTGGGTGACCAGAACTGAACACAGTATTCCAAAAGAGGCTCATCAACGTTCTGTACAAGCTCAACACGATGTCCCAACTCCTATACTCAAAGGACTGAGCAATGAAGGCATGTGTGCCAAATGCATTTTTAACCACCCTGCATATATGTGAATGCAAACTTCAAACAATTATGTACCTAAACCCCTAGGTCTCTCTGTTCGACAGCACTACCCGAGGCCTTACCATTAATTGTATAAGCCCCACCCTTGGTTGTTTGAAGCAAAATGTAATTCCTGGCATTTATCCAAATTGAACTCCGTCTGTCAATTTTTTCAGTCCATTGACACAGTTGATTAAGATCCCTTTTAATCTTAGAAAACCTTCTTCAGTGTCTACAATGTCACCAATTTTGGTATCATCCGCAAACTTACTAACCAGGCCTTCTGTATTCTCATCCAAATCATTTGTATAAATCACAAACAAAAGAGGACCCAGAACCAATCCCTGTGGAACACCGCTGGTCACAGGCCGATGTTCAGCTGTGCAAGATTAAGAGACGGTATTAGGTGGAGTGTTGAGTTCCAAAACAGCAGTGCTAGAGCCTAGCTGTCAGGCTTACCATTTCATAGATATCCAGTGAACTTTGCTGCATGCGCTCACCAAAATTACTTCTGCTGTGTACACACCATTTTACAGGCAATTCAGCATAAATAGCATTGAAAGACAGGGTCCTCTCTAGCAGAATTTTGATGTATCTGATAATTACATTTATGAAGCATATACCACAAGTACAAAGGGCACCTGCTGTACATACTATGGAAATATTGCAAGATAATTTTCAAATAATCAATCAGCAAGAGATCGAAAGGTAAAGATCTAAGCTTCTCCAATCCTTTGTGCCTTGTAAAACAAAATGCTTCCAGACACTATCATATAAGGCCTGGGTTGCAGTCAACCAACTTTTTGACTCTAGATGGAGCCAGAACCACAATAACAAAGATTAGCAGCATATTAGTTGGAAACACAGCTGTTGCTGCCCATCTCCCCACCCACTCTCAGCTCAGTTTTACAGTCTAAATCCCATACATCCACGCACGCACACAAAATCCCAACTATACCATACAGATTGAATCAGTGATAATGGGAACTGCAGATGCTGGAGAATCCGAGATAACGAATTGTGGAGTAGGATGAACACAGCAGGCCAAGCAGCATCTCAGGAGCACAAAAGCTGATGTTTCGGGCCTAGACCCTTCATCAGAGAGGAAGATGGGGAGAGGGAACTGGAATAAATAGGGAGAGAGAGGGAGGCGGACCGAAGATGGAGAGAAAAGAAGATAGGTAGAGAGGAGAGTATAGGTGAGGAGGTAGGGAGGGGATAGGTCAGTCCAGGGAAGACGGACAGGTCAAGGAGGCGGGATGAGGTGGTAGGTAGGAAATGGAGGTGCGGCTTGAGGTGGGAGGAAGGGATGGATGAGAGAAAGAACAGGTTAGGGAAGCGGAGACAGGCTGGGCTGGTTTTGGGATGCAGTGAAGGGAGGGGTTGAGCTTGGCTGGTTTTGTGATGCAGTGGGGGGAGGGGAAGAACTGGGCTGGTATTGGGATGCAGATTCCTCCCGCTTCCTACAGACAAAAGAGGTGGCCATGGGTACCCGCATGGGCCCAAGCTATGCCTGCCTCTTTGAAGGTTACGTGTTCCTCCCACTTCCTACAGACAAAGGGG
This sequence comes from Stegostoma tigrinum, assembly GCF_030684315.1. Lineage (NCBI taxonomy): Eukaryota > Metazoa > Chordata > Chondrichthyes > Orectolobiformes > Stegostomatidae > Stegostoma > Stegostoma tigrinum. Next base: position 10,507,814 of record NC_081361.1, on the reverse strand, counting down.
TGGCCATGGGTACCCGCATGGGCCCAAGCTATGCCTGCCTCTTTGTAGGTTACGTGGAACAGTCCCTCTTCTGCACCTACACAGGCCCCAAACCCCACCTCTTCCTCCGTTACATTGATGACTGTATCGGCGCCGCCTCTTGCTCTCCAGAGGAGCTCAAACAGTTCATCCTCTTCACCAACACCTTCCACCCCAACCTCAAGTTCACCTGGGCCATCTCCAACACATCCCTCACCTTCCTGGACCTCTCAGTCTCCATCTCAGGTAACCAGCGAGAAACCGATGTCCATTTGACTCCCACAGCTACCTAGAATACACCTCCTCCCACCCACCCTCCTGCAAAAATCCATCCCCTATTCCCAATTCCTCCGCCTCCGCCGCATCTGCTCCCAGGATGAGGCATTCTACTCCCGCACTTCGCAGATGTCCACGTTCTTCCAGGACCGCAACTTTCCCCCTGCAGTGGTCGAGAACGCCCTTGACTGCGTCTTCCGCATTTCCCGCAACACATCCCTCACACCCCGCCCCTGCCACAACCGCCCCCAGAGGATCCCCCTCGTTCTCACAAAGCACCCCACCAACCTCTGGATACAATGCATCATCCTCCGACACTTCCCCCATCTACAATCCGACTCCACCACCCAAGACATTTTTCCATCCCCACCCTTGTCTGCCTTCCGGAGATACCACTCTCTCCGCGACTCCCTTGTCCACTCCACACTCCCCTCCAACCCTACCACACCTGGCACCTTCCCCTGCAACCGCAGGAAGTGCTACACTTGCCCCCACACCTCCTCCCTCACCCCTCTCCCAGGCATCAAGATGATTTTCCATGTCAGGCAGATGTTCACCTGCACATCTGCCAATGTGGTATATTGTATCTATTGTACCCAGTGTGGCTTCCTCTACATTGGGGAAACCAAGCGGAGGCTTGGGGACCGCTTTGCAGAACACCTCCGCACGGTTCACAACAAACAACTGCACCTCCCAGTCGCGAACCATTTCAACTCCCCCTCCCATTCCTCAGATGACATGGGCGTCCTGCAGTGCCACAATGATGCCACCCGAAGGTTGCAAGAACAGCAACTCATTTTCCGCTTGGGAACCCTGCAGCCCAACAGTATCAATGTGGACTTCACCAGTTTCAAAATCTCCCCTTCCTCCACTGCATCCCAATACCAGCCCAGTTCTTCCCCTCCCTCCACTGCATCACAAAACCAGCCCAGCTCGACCCCTCCCCCCACTGCATCCCAAAACCAGCCCAGCCTGTCTCCGCTTCCCTAACCTGTTCTTCCTCTCATCCATCCCTTCCTCCCACCTCAAGCTGCACCTCCATTTCCTACCTACCACCTCATCCCACCTCCTTGACCTGTCCATCTTCCCTGGACTGACCTATCCCCTCCCTACCTCCTCACCTATACTCTCCTCTCTACCTATCTTCTTTTCTCTCTATCTTCGGTCCGCCTCCCCCTCTCTCCCTATTTATTCCAGTTCCCTCTCCCCATCCTCCTCTCTGAAGAAGGGTCTAGGCCCGAAACATCAGCTTTTGTGCTCCTGAGATGCTGCTTGGCCTGCTGTGTTCATCCAACTCCACACTTTGTTATCATACAGATTGAATATTGGCTTTCAGTGCATGCGATGTCTTGTGTGTGTAGAATCGATAAGTCATTCTTGATTCATTTGGAGTTAAGAGCCAATTTTCTTGGTGAGCTTCCTGGAAGATTTCTGCTGTAACCACTGCACTAATCATGCACTCTCCCTGCTGCCCTGCCCGCAGTTGAAATGCTTGATGCCTTATTGATGTCACGCATACTGCTCATAAATGCTTGAATTTTGTCCTCACTTTGCTTTGGAGTTTATGGATACCAATGCCCAAGCTGCCTTGACATCCACTTGCCATTCCATAGATAATGTATTTTCCTCACAACCTGATGTTCTGTTTCACATAGCTTGAGGCTGAATGTGTGAAGGTTTGAACTTCCTGGATTTTGCAAAGTCAATGTTCCATGTTGCCTCCTTAATCTGAATTTTAAGCAGTGCTCAGGTCAACTTTGCCATAGGGTAGTTTTAGATTTCTGGTGTCTATAATGGAGCAAGGATTAGCCTTTGGACTACAACAATCCATGTACATCAATGCAATGGAAGATTTGATTCTGTGTGAATTGTTTTCCTTTAGACTTCTTAAACACACCTTAATATTTCCAGAGACAGTAAGAACTGCTGACTCTGGAGTCTGAGATAACACACAGTGTCGAGCTGGAGGAACACAGCAGGCCAGAGTACATCTGAGGAGCGGAAAAGCTGACATTTCGGGTTGGGACCCTTCTTCAGATTTCCCTGTGTTACCTTAATATTTCAAGTCTGTTGTGATGAAGGAAGATGAGAGTATATTTGAAATTCCAGCCCAATGCACCCCCACTAATTCCTCAACTATAAGGCTATTCAAGTGTTAATTACCATTTGATTACCAGAGATCTCAAGATTGCCACTGGTGCAGAAGGGTATTTGCAGAATTGTCAGGTCTTAGCTTGACATTTTGTGACCCATATTTATGCCCACCAAAGATAGTGGGTGGCATAGTAGCTCAGTGGTTAGCACTGTTACCTCACAGCGCCTAGGACACGGGTTCGATTCCACCCTCAAGCACTCCCTTGTGTGGAGTTTGTACATTCTCCCTGTATCTGTGTGGGTTTGCTCTGGCTTCCTCCTGCAGTCCAATGATGTGTGTGCTAGGTGGATTGGCCAGGCTCAATTGCCCATAGTGTTCAGGATGTGTCGATTAGTGGGGTGGTCCTGCAGTCCAATGATGTGTGTGCTAGGTGGATTGGCCAGGCTCAATTGCCCATAGTGTTCAGGATGTGTCGATTAGTGGGGTGGGTCTGGGTGGGATGCTTTGAGGTTCAGTGTGGACTAGTTGGGCTGAAGGGCCTGTTTGCACACTGTAGGGATTCTGTGATACAGCATCACACTATCTAGCTTCTCATACATTTGAGGCTGGTTAGCCAGTGTGACATGGTGTGTGTTCCGCTTGGGTTTAAAGATGCCCCTTTTATAGTCAAGTCCCAGTCACATAATGTCGTACACAAACCCAACTACTTGACAGGTCTACCAACAAGACTTCCACCACATACTTTTTAAGATCAGCTCCCTAACCCAACCACTTGATTGTAGACCACACTGAATGGGCCTACAATTCCAGAGATTTCTCAAACACTGTAGCATTTATATTGAACAGCTAAGCTGACATAGAGGTACCCAGGTACATGCAACTTGTTCCATTTGACTTTTCATTGACACTGTATAACGCCCATGATGATGGCTTTCTGTTGCCTCAGCTGCCACTGTCATCTCAAGATGCTGCTCATGAAGCATGCATACGCCTGTGCTGTACCCAGCATTGAATGCCATCCTGGGTCAGGGCATTAGTGTGGGAGTTAGGAGTGTGCACTGGAAGAAGGTAGGCAGGGGAAGTTATGTAAGTCTCAGTTATCAGAGCATAACACTGCTGACATTTTCAACCTCACTGCTCTAGTCAGCAGCCTCTCGCAAGCCTTCTCATACACCCATACACCTGATTGTGTGCTCAACAACATGAAAGAACACATCCTCCCTTCCCCATCACCATATAACACACAATTTAAAGGGATCATTAACAGCTTGCAGGTTAGCATTGAAAAATCTCTACAGGGTCTGTTTTGGTTTCTGGAAGTGCTGTATACATTGTGAAGTTGGTTACAGTTGGTGAAGCCAGCAAGGAGTATGCTACATGTTGGGAAGGCCATTTGTTGTGACTGTAGGGGTTCTGGTCAGACTATCTGCTTTCAGTCAGGGGTGCTGTAGTTGTGATTCCTGTTAGGCTGCAGCATGAGAGAGCGATTGTGCATTTGCAGCAAAAGAAAGGATGAACTGCTCACAGCAGAAAGAGGAGGAATGAAAGAAAAGCTCTTAGCGTCTACCAGGCCTTGTCCATCTGAGGCTACCCCCACCCAGATAAGGAACAATGTCTCCATTGTCCATGCTTCATGAAAGCAAATCTGGAGCCTCAAAGATGGTGAGGACAACATTGTCAGATTCAGTACAGTACAGGAATGGGCCCTTCAGCCCACGATGCCAAGCTGAACATGACACCAAATGAAACTAATCCCTTCTGCCTGCCCTTGGTCCATATCCCTCCCTTCCTTCCATATTCATGTGCTTATCTAAAAGTCCCTAATTGTATCTGCCTCCGTATCCACTGCTAGTAGTGCATTCCAGACTCTTACCACTCTCAAGTAAAAAACTTGCTCCTCACATCTCCTTTGAACTTTCCCCCTCTAACCTTAAATGCAAGCACCCTAGCATTAGACATTTCAATTCTGGGGAAAAGATTCTGACTGTCAACCTTTTCTACATGTCTTGTAATTTTATAGACGTCTATCAAGTCTCCCCTCTGCCTCCACTGTTCCAGAGAAAACAACTTGAGTTTTTCTAGTCTCCTTATAGCTCATATTCAAATCTCAAACCCACACTCCTGCCTTCCCTGATAGCCCTCCTTGCTTGACATCTTTCTCTTCCTTAAAAAATGTTATGGTACTCTGCTTCCACCGCATTTTCAGAAAGAAAGAAGACTTAGAGTCATAACCCTCTGAGAGTAAAAACAATCCTCTGATCATTGTTTAAATGGGAGTCCCCTGATTTTTAAACAGTGACTCTTAGTTCTAGATTCTCCCATAAGAGAAAACATCCTTCCTATCTCTAGTCTGCCAAGACCCCTCAGGATTTCAATCAAATCACCTTTTACTTTTCTAAACTCAGCAGAAATCTAGTCTGTGTAATGTTTTCTCATTAGACAACCTATCCACTCCAGTTATTGGTCTAGTAAATCTTCTCTGAACTGTATCGAAAGCATTTACATGCTTTCCTAAATATTGAGACCAATACTGAGTACAGTAATCTAGATTAAGCCTTGTCGGTGCTTTGTATGACTGAAGCATAAACTTCCTACTTTTGTATTCAAGCCCTCTAATGATAAATTATTCTGTTATCTTAAGATAGCAAGAACTGCCAATGCTGGAGCCAGAGATGACACAGTGTGGAACAGGAAGAACACAGCAGGCCAGGCTGCATCAGAGGAACAGGAAAGTTGATGTTTCAGGTCAGGACCTTTCTTTAGAAAGGGTGCAGACCCAAAATGTTCGCTTTCCTACTCCTCTGATGCTGCCTGGCCTGCTGTGTTCATCCAACTCCACAACTTTCTTTTGTCAGAAGTCTTTCTTTGCTTTATTGCTGTACTTGCATGCTAACCTTTTGTGATTCATGAATGAATTCACTAGGATCCCTCTGCATCTCAGAGCTCAACAATTTCTTATCATTTAAACAATAAGATTCCTTTTTCCTATTGTACCTGCCAAACTAGATAATTTCCCATTTACCCACATCATACTCTATTTGCCACATCTTGGCTCACTCACTTAACCTACCAAAATACTGTTGTAACCTCCTTGTGCCCTCTTTGCAATGTACTTACCTACTTATCTTTGTGTCATCAGCAAATTTGGCCACCATACTTTCCATTCCTTCATCGAAATTATTGATATGAAATGCAAGCAGTTGAGACCTCAGCACCTAGCCCTGTGACATGCCATTTGTTACATCTTGCCAACCTAAAAAAGAGGCTTTTAGGGCTACTCTCTGTTTCATGTTCATCAGCCTCTTTCCCTTTCATTTTTTGATTTTTTTGATACTTCTGGAGAGTTACTTATGCCCTCTGTAGGGATCACTGAAGACTGATGCAAAATATCTGTTCAATTCATCTACATTCCATTTTTAATTCTCCAACCTGAGTTTCCTACTCACTTCCTCATTCTTTTTTTTAAAATATTTATAGAAACTCTTACTCTCAGTTTTATATTTCTGACTAGCTTTCTTTTGGACACATTTTTCCCCCTTTATTAATTTTTTGATCATTCTTCTGCTGTTCATTATACTTTGTCCAATCTTCTGACTCCCACAGCTACCTAGAATACACCTCCTCCCACCCACCCTCCTGCAAAAATTCCATCCCCTATTCCCAATTCCTCCGCCTCCGCCGCATCTGCTCCCACGATAAGACATTCCACTCCCGCACATCCCAGATGTCCAAGTTCTTTAAGGACCGCAACTTTCCCCCCACAGTGATCGAGAACGCCCTTGACCGCGTCTCCCGTATTTCCCGCAACACATCCCTCACACCCCGCCCCCGCCACAACCGCCCTAAGAGGATCCACCCTACCAACCTCCGGATACAACGCATCATCCTCCGACACTTCCGCCATTTACAATCCGACCCCACCACCTAAGACATTTTTCCATCCCCTCCCCTGTCTGCTTTCCGGAGAGACAACTCTCTCCGTGACTCCCTTGTTCGCTCCACACTGCCCTCCAACCCCACCACACCCGGCACCTTCCCCTGCAACCGCAGGAAATGCTACACTTGTCCCCACACCTCCTCCCTCACCCCTATCCCAGGCCCCAAGATGACATTCCACATTAAGCAGAAGTTCACCTGCACATCTGCCAATGTGGTATACTGCATCCACTGTACCCGGTGCAGCTTCCTCTACATTGGGGAAACCAAGCGAAGGCTTGGGGACCGCTTTGCAGAACACCTCCGCTCAGTTCGCAACAAACAACTGCACCTCCCAGTTGCAAACCATTTCCACTCCCCCTCCCATTCTCTAGATGACATGTCCATCATGGGCCTCCTGCACTGCCACAATGATGCCACCCGAAGGTTGCAGGAACAGCAACTCATATTCCGCCTGGGAACCCTGCAGCCATATGGTATCAATGTGGACTTCACCAGTTTCAAAATCTCCCCTTCCCCTACTGCATCCCTAAACCAGCCCAGCTCGTCCCCTTCCCCCACTGCACCACACAACCAGCCCAGCTCTTCCCCCCCACCCACTGCATCCCAAAACCAGTCCAACCTGTCTCTGCCTCCCTAGCCGGCTCTTCCTCTCACCCATCCCTTCCTCCCACCCCAAGCCGCACCCCCAGCTACCTACTAACCTCATCCCACCTCCTTGACCTGTCCGTCTTCCCTGGACTGACCTATCCCCTCCCTACCTCCCCACCTACACTCTCTCCACCTATCTTCTTTACTCTCCATCTTCGGTCCGCCTCCCCCTCTCTCCCTATTTATTCCAGAACCCTCACCCCATCTCCCTCTCTGATGAAGGGTCTAGGCCCGAAACGTCAGCTTTTGTGCTCCTGAGATGCTGCTGTGTTCATCCAGCCTCACATTTTATTATCTTCTGACCTGCCACTTGTCTTTGCACCATTGTATGTTTTTTCCTTAAGTTTGATACTGCCTTTCATGTTTCTAGTTAACTGCGGAAAATGAGTCTCTGCCTTGGGAATTTTTCTTACTCTTTGGAATGTATCTGTTCATGTAATCTGAAATATCCCCCTAAATATTTGTCTTTTTATTGATCTACCCTTTAACCTAATTTGCCAGTTCACTTTAGCCAGCTCTACTCTTATTCCCTCAAAATTGCCCTCACTTAAATATAGTCATTCACACAAACTGAATGTAGAATTCAATCATATTATTATCACTGCTTTTTTAAATTTATTCATGGGATGAGAGTGTCATTGGCTAGGCCAGCATTTATTTCCCATCCCTAATTTCCCAGAAGGCAGTTAAGAATCACCCATATTGCTGTGGATCTGGGGTCACATGTAGGCCAGCCCAGGTAAGGATGGCAGTTTCATTCCCTAAAGGACATTAGTGAACCAAATGGCCATTAGACTGTTATTTCCCAGATGTTTATTGAATTCACATTCCATCATCTACTCTGATGGGATTTGAGCATGGGTCCCTGGGACATCACCCATGTCTCTGAATTAATAGTCCAGTGGTAATACCACTAGGCCATCGCCTTCCCTCCCTGCTACTAAGGATGCCTCCAATATGAGATTAATAATTAATCCTACCTCGTTGCTCAATACTAGGTTTAGTACAGACTTTTCTCTGGTCAGCTCGAGAACATGATGTTCTCAGAAGCTACCCTGAAAACACTCAATCATCAATCAAACCTCAATTCTTCAATGCAGGCAACGTATCTAATAATGCCCAGTTTGCTGTCCAATGCAACTTTAGACATGTGATATTACTTTTTATGCCAGGAGATGGGAGTTCCTTGTAGTCTCACTTAGCAGACAGAAGCAGATTGCGCTCACATGTGACTTCTCCGAAGGTGCAGGAAGCATTGACTGTACACACTAGATTTTGCACATGTCCCATCTCAGTGCTGAGATGGACTACAGTTACAAAGGTTACTACTCAATCAACCTGCAGTAGGACTAAAACTAAGCTTGGTACATCATGTCGGTAAATGCCTGCATTCTGACAGCATGCATGTTGCATTCGTCCACTTCACTGCCAACCATTCTGTAATCATGTTAATCCAGAGATTTGTCAACTGGACAGTGAGTGCTTTTTCTCCTGCTTCATGACTTCCCCTCTGCAGCCCAAACACATTAGGGCAGCATGTGTTACAACAAGAGGCATCTTTTCACTTGGACTGCCATGGAGCAGACTACTGGGTACTGAAGCTATCTGTTCACTCCAGTACTCTCTAGAATAGGCGTCCTAATTAGTGACAGCTTCCTGTATCCTGGACCATCTGATCATCATGAGGGTTCAGCTTTTGATGGCATGGAGATATAGAAAGCACTTGCAAAGCAGTAAAGGACATGGCTCTTACATCCTACCTGGCCTGTCCCCCTCCTGACTCCGGTTCTCGAAGACTCAACCTCAAATTCCAATTAAAAACAAAGTTCTGAGGGTGCAGGCAATCTGAAATAAAACCAGAATTTCTGCAGAAACTCAGCAGGTCTGGCAATTTCTCTGGAAAGAGAAGCAAAGTTAATGTTGGAAGTCTAATATGACTCTTCTTTGGAACTGTCCAAATCCCATCTCTCTGTTAGAGAGCATGAAAGCATCCAATTACTGAAATAAAAGTCACTGCATAACAATAATTCCATTCCAAATTTATCTATCAAAATGTCTAACAATCCCGTATGACAGACAACCCATCTTCCCGTGCATTCTCTTACTACCTGGCCTAGAGCTTTCAAGCTGTGGGAGTCCAGTGACTGTAGTATGTGGTGTAAGTTTGCTGACTTTCACTGGGATAGACTGCGGATGCCCTTGCAAGATGCTCTGGGACATTTCTGAACCAATAAAGGCTGGTTTCAGACTGCATTTCCTTGTTGCAGATGGTGACAACCTGGGTTGGCTGAAAGATATGATTATGACATGAGATTGCAGAGTTGGCTCCATGAAGCCAAAGCCACTCCTGTGGAAGTGACTCAAAAATTCTAGTAATCTGTTGGAGGGTTAAGGAGATCGCTTGGCTGATGTGTGCTTCCATTGCAATGGAATCTGGGACTTGGACCTGCATGCTGTATCATAGCTGGGTCCACATGTGTTTATATTAAGATGGCCACCATTTTCACAGTGGAAAGAATAAACTTTCCACAAAGCTATGTGCAAAATCCTGTGCCAGGTCGGAGCCTGACTCTTCCACGGTTCTTGGTAGTGGTAGCAAGCTTTCCATCAGGTCTGTTAATGCATCAAACATTTCTGTGTGCATGCACATTAGCTTTTCTTTTTGATATGCCAGCTCATCACAGTCCTCTGCTATTTGACCTCACCCTCCCAGGCACTGCATTATCCTTTTCCCCTTGGCTTGGATGAACTATATTTGTCCCAGTGCTTGCTCATATATAGATCCCACTTCTATGCTACTCCCTTCAGTGCGTGCAATTGCAACATTTGAGCTGGTGGCTGTGTGTGACACCAAATGATGGTGTCTATTTTTCATTGGCACCCTCTTTCTATTGACATTTGTCTTCTTATAATACTGTCTGACCTACCTTTGCGTTCTTGTTTAAAGAATTTCTTTCAGGGGGTTTGGAGGATCACTGGCAAGGCCAACATATGTTTCTCATCACTAACTGCATCCTAAACTGCGGCCTTCTTGAGCTGCTATAGTCCATCTGCTGTAGGTACACCTACAGTGCTGTTAGAAAGGGAGTTCCAGGATTTTGACCCAACCACAGTGGAGGAATGGTGATGTGGTTCCAAGGCTGCATGGTGTGCGGTTTTCCCATGCATCTGCTGTCCATGTCTTTCTAGTTTGTAGAAATAACAAGTTTGGAAGGTGTTGTTAAAGGTGGGTCGACTAGTACATCTTGTATAGGACATGGCATCTTGTATAAGGCAAACTTTGATGTACTGCTCAATAGTGGCGAAGGGTGTGAATATTTAAGATGGTCAATGGAGTGCCAATAAAGAGGGCTTTAAAGTGTTTTGATTTATAGAGTTGGTTCGAAGTGTTTACTTTTTGGTGGGTTTTTGGGATGATCAGTGGCAGAGGGAAGGCAAGCTGTGGAACTGTTGGGAAATGGGATTGCTGTTACTACCAAATTGCTATTACACTCGAATTAGCTACAGGTGAACAACCGAAGCAGAAAGGAGCTGTCCAGATTTTCCTTCATCTCGTCTTCATTCAACTCTCCTTCACATCTGCCTATTGTAAAGCTGCTGGTATGAGCTGTTTCCTTTGTCGAGTACTGCAGAGCTCCTTCAGAGTGGTCTAGGCAGCAGAAATGTTGTTTCAGCATCCCAGTGGCTTGTTCCGTTGTATTATGGGTGGTAGCAAGATTGTACACATTCTGTCTCAATGTCCAATGATTACCAACCAGCCTTTGGTTTGCCAGGATTGCTCAAGTGAAACCAGCATTACAACTAATGCAGAAATAGGTTAGGAAAGCTTTCTTTCACTGTGAACTATACCCTACCTACCCCCATGGACATTTAGTGATGGCATTAGGTCACAAAACACGTACACACTTCTGCTTTGTTCTGTTTGGTCGATATGAACAGGACTGATTGCTGTCTCTGAGTTCTGACACGGGAGAGATATGAAAAGGTTGTGAAAGATTTTAAAGAAGCATTTTGCATGTTCCATCACTACAATCAACAACATTAATGCTGAGATCAGCTTGGCCACCAGGGAATCCTGAGTGGAAACAAGGCCAAGAGGAAGTGATTCTTAATTGTCTGGAACCAATTGCTTTAACAAATGCTTTTGGCAATACTTGCCATTAATGTTCTGTTTATTTTAGTAATACTTTGTGAAACGAGAAATCCCGGTTGTTGACCAATTTCGATTGTGAGAAGGAATTTCCAGATTTATTTTTTTTATCACCTTTGTTGGCCTTTACTCACATTTCAGCCTCTCCCAGGAGATTACATGACTGCAGTACAGGTTAGGGTTAGTAAGGGGGAGTGAATGGGAAGGAATAGGCAAGTATTTAACTGTAGTGCTCCATACATCATAATGTGTGGGGAAAGCTGCAAGGAGCAGCTAGTATTTTCTCCCAGTCACTTTCACTTTGTGCTGACTATGAATGTATTTCAATAAATTGTACTTTGTTCGCCGAGTTGCAAGAAAAAGAATTTCTATTTTGATGAAAAACTGGAATGTTCGCTTCATCCATATCATCTGCAAATCCTTACCTGGAAAATTGTTATACAAATTGTTTAAACAAAATGATGAGGTGATTAAGAATTGTTTCATACATTTTGAGAATAAGTTTGAACATTGTAAATGGCTACAGCAGAGAAGGAAGTAGTTCAAAGAGGCAGGTGCAGATCCCAAATCCTCTGCCACTGCTGTCCCCCCTACCCACTCACTGGATGATGTGATCTTGTGAAGCTTGATAATGGGGGAGGAGGGCTGCAGCTGCTAAATAAGGTTCAGAAACATGTGCATACCTGCACACTGCTAAGGGTATTATCTAACTTAAATAGAAGTGACTGTGTATTGGGAAGTAAAAGAAGGACAATGGCTGCAGATCCAGAAGAAATGAAAAGAATATCTTCATGAATGGACTGATACCAGATTCTGTAGCAAAGTGAGACAAGGGCAGCCCGCAAGCAGAAACATTGCATAGCTTACCTATGCTTCAGGGTCTTTACTATGTGTCGCTGTGAACATTCAGCAGCAATTAACCAGATATAATTTAGTATGCCACATCACATAGGACGTCCATTTCAAAAGCAAAATCTCCTGCTATGGGAGTTACTTATTTCCCTTTGACTCAAAGTTCCTTGAAAACTATGAACACCAGTTATTACACAGGTGTCAAAATATAGAAAATATATCCACATTTAATGACTGTCTGTCAGTGTGCTAGACAATGCTGAATAAGATAAGTGGCACAAATAGGATTTGGTTTTAATAAGTAGGATTGTTAACTGCACAGTAATGTTTCAATCGCGCACACCAATGCAATTTCTGCAAATTTGAAGCAGATCAAAGCCTAGACCAGGCCACAGATTTAATGCTTTGCAAATTATTTAATTGGGCAACCATTGTGATGGTTGCAATTGCTGATCTAGGTGGAGGGAGCTGGAATGATTTTCCTTGCAGTAACTCTCTGATGGTTTTCATTGGAGACATCTCAGTGTATTTCATGGATGGTAACACTGCATGTACTTCATTAGTTGTAACCTTGCTTTGCCTTGTTGTATGTAAACTGTTATATTTCACAGTAATAAAACTGCATGCTCTAATTTGGCAGAATTATCCCACATTCACACTGGAGTAGCTGTGTGTTTTTTAATTGTTCTACACCTCATAGGTTAGGCACCTTATGGTTACATAGGGGCACTACAGCTGAGGCAGGAGATCTGCCATGATTTTATTGGCTTTCATTGGCCCACACTAGGTCCTGACTGGTAATTTCTTAGGGCCATTCGGGAGCTTTCTGTTAAAAAAAAATGAAAGAACTACAGATGCTGTAAATCAGGAACAAAAGCCGAAGTTTCTGGAAAAGCTCAGCAGGTCTGGCAGCATCTCTGAAGAAAAAAGTCAGAGTTAATGTTTTGGGTCCGGTGACCCTTCCTCAGACCAGGTTTCTATTGATGTCGGTAACTGTGCTGCTCTTCATTGGGATAACTGTGGTTTTTCCTTGGGAAATTTTGGCTCTTCTTACAAGAATATGAAATATTAGGCAGAATTTACAGTGTAAAAGCAGGCCATTTGGCCATTGCATCTATGCTAGATTTATGCTCCACATGAGAATCCTCTCACCTTTCTACAACAAACCACATCAAAATATCTTTCTATTCCATTATGTAGTGTTTATCTAGCTGCTCCTTAAGTACACCCTTGCTATTTAGGACTTGTTGTGATAGAAAACTTGATTCTCTTAGCAATTCTCGTACTAGAAAAGCTATTCCTGCATTTTGTACTGGATTTATTCATTACTGTCTTATGTTTCTAGTCCCTAATGCTGGTTCTAGCAGCAAGGAAAATTATCTTCTTGTCATCTACCCTATCATGTACTTGCTTAAACATAAATCCTGTCTCAGATCATCCCTCAATTTTCTTTCATCTAGAGAAAAAAAAATCGGTATAACCTCTCAGTTTTCTTAAAATTTTAATGCATTTTTATGCACCTTCACCAGTGTCCTTTTTACAACATAGAAACCAGAACTATTGCAGCACTCCATATTTGGTTTTACTAATGATTTCTCTGCTTTCTAAATTGATCCTTCTGAAAATGTAACCCAGTGCTTTGTTTGCTTTTTGATAGCCTTACCAACCTTATAAATTACTTCCTCTGGTGTTTGCTTATCTGTACACACATCCCACTATTCCCCCTACCCATGTGGTGTTGGTGATGTATTACAGTTCACTCAGGGAGGTCAAATTGCAGTGCCAACACGCAATTTTACAAGCATGTTGCAGTGATTGTAACATGGCTAGCCAGAACGATCTCATAGAAAAATGAGTTCCCTGATTGGGGCTGTTAATCTGCACCAGTCAGGGAACCCTGGCCGACAGAAATAAATGGACAGGAGTGTCAAACATCCAGTCACTCTGAGACCTGGTACTGAGGGAGCTGGATCAACTTCAAGGACTGTCCATGTGTAAATAAAAGGTGACCTGGTGATGGAATCCTGGCCTCTGTGAAGCTATTTCACATGTTGTAATCTGGAGATCTAGATCATGATTTTAGAAGTTTAAACTTACTTTTCATTCCTTGGCTAACCAGAAATCTTTTTTACACTTAATTTCTGCTGATAGTATGCATTGGAAAGTTCTGCATGTTGCAATGCAACCTGTTATGGCTGTGCTGAGAACAGACCTTACTTTACCAGCAAGTCCTGGCATGGGATTTGAACCTGGAACTTCTGGCCTGGAGGCAGGGACACTACCCAATGCATTTCAAGGGCTTCATTTTATCTAAGTAAGCACTCATTTTCCAAGGAGTCAGCATCTTTGAACCAAACTGTACCAAGTCACACCGATTTATACGGACGTTATTTTGCCAGTTATGTATGCAATCTGCAAGTTTAATAAGGTCTTCCATATTTTTGTCACAGTCACAGTCTTAACTCATGATTCTCAAGTCGAAATCTTTTATGTAAATTATGAACAATGTGATCCTTGTGAAATATCACTTCCTGCCTTTAACTAGTCTGGGTGGATGTTAACTTCTATACTGTGCCCATGGTTTTGTTGCCAGCTTGCTGTCAATTCTGCTAACTGTCTAATGATTCCCACATAGAATAGAATAGAATCCCTACAGTGTGGAAATGTGCCATTCAGCTCAACAAGTCCATACTGACTCTCTGAAGAGCATCCCACTCAAACTCACACCCAACCCTGTCCCTGGAAATCTGCATTGGTCATGGCTAATCCACCTAACCTATACATACCCTAGATACTATGGGCAATTTAAGCATGGCCAATCCACCTAACCTGCACACCTTTGGACTGTGGGAGGAAACCCACACAGACACAGGGAGAACGTGCAAACTCCAAGCAGATAGTTGTCCAAGGCTAGAATTGAACCCGTGTCCCTAGCACCATAAGGCAGCAATGCTAACCACTGAGGCACCATGCTGCCCCTAGTCTATGCATTTACTGGCTTAATAAGCCACAGATGTGTGTTTTCCACTGAATTTTTGCTGAATGTGAGAGTTACTTTTTAAATGTTTGAAATCTATCAGACTTTTTAGTCTTATTTATCTACTTCATCTTAGCAAGCTCTCCCTTATACTCCTGTACCTGGCTTTAACCTTATGATTGTGATTGGAAAATGTCATATTTAAACTTAAAGTAGGATCCAGTTGTTCTAACTTTAGTTATAAATCTAATAGATTTCTTTAAAATGCCTACTTTATTATGTCTGTTGCATTTCTCTTGTCTAACCTTTCTGTTACTACTTCAACTAATTTAATAAAGTTGGTCAAAATTAACATTTTTTTTGGAATCAATGCTAACTGTTTCTCATTATATTTTCAGATTGTAGATGCTTTTCTATAACATCGTCGAGTAAGTATTCCATGTTCTTTTCTATTATTGACCTTAAGTTAATTGGTCAAGGTTTCACTGATTTGTTCAATCCCCCTTTTTATATGTAGAAATTACATTAGCTTTCTGCTTCTTCACCAGGTGCTCTGTCTGTCCTTTCGCCAGGTGCTGTTTGTTCTTTCACCATGTGCTACCTCTTGTCCCCAACCAGATGCTGTCGTTGTTTCCCCTCAACATGTGCTATCTCTGCAGTACCCTCACCAGATGCTATTTCTGTTCCCTCACCAAGTGGTGTCCCTGTATGGTACTTTTGAAAGTGTGCGTGCAGGTCCTGCTATAGGTTGGTTTTCACTTGCTTGCCCCTGGGTTTTTTAAACCAGCAATTTCTCATCTTTAATAAGAATCGGCTTAAGTAAAACACGAAATGAAGCTCTACATTAGCTGATTTGCTCATAATATGCTATATTAGTGGAAAACAAGAATAGCTAATAAGAATGTCTAATTACTCCCTTCGTACAGATTATGAGTTTTTAAGATTCAAAAAGAGGAGAAAATGCAGGAGTTAAACATGATATTGAATTATAGGCAAACACGTGACAATATTGGGCCTAATATTGAAATGGAGGAAATAATCATTTTAGTTTGTTTCTGAGGAACAAACTGTGGGAATTTGATCCCAGTGATAGCATTCCACCCAGAATGCTTGCTACAAAGGAATGACGATTGGTGGGAGCACTGTCCGAGAACTAAAAGGGTTAACATCACTCACTAAACTTTTACATGGTATATGTCCCTAAACAATTCTAATGAACTAATAAGTTAGTCTTTCTGTCTGCTAATCTGCAAACAGGACAGAGATATTTCACTTAAATATGTTTTTAAAATTGCAAAGATTAGGCATACTGCCGATGTTACTGAGCATTGAACAGCTTGATATAATGTGGAAATATTGGTCATTATACAGCTGTGCCACTGATCTATGTCAGATATTCTACTGGTTAATGGTACCGGTGTTTCTGCCAAATCACTGCAGTGTTTGATTTACTTTAATTAAAAAAATTATTGATTCATGAATACTTCATTGGATTTAAAATACATTTAAGCGTAATGGTTATGAGTGATGAACAGCTGGAGTGAATCGTCCAGAAGGGAGTTTGAGGCTATGTCATTGAGTCATTTAAGGAACTCAGCAATGCTGTAACAGCAAGAATGGAGGTTTCATGTTCTGTAGTGTTGAGATCTCAATTAGGATAAGTACATGCTTCATCTAAATTTAATCTCATGTTGATGGTATAAATTGTTTGCGTAGATGTCAGGATTCATATAACACAATTATGAAACATAATTTCAATCAAGTTGTTAATGCCTTAGCTGAGAACGTCATAGCCTTGAAGAAGATGCGGAGGAGATTTACAGGAGCTGGATCAGAGCTGACTGATTTCAGTTTTGTGGAGAAACTGGTGAAGCTGGGATCACTGTCCTTAGGGCAGTGGGTCAAAAGGAGGTTTAATAGAGGCTTTCAAAATACTCCTTTGTTCATGTTGGTGCATTATCTGGATGGTTGGTGCTTCACCCTAAGCCATTTTCTTGGCTTTCTTCGGTGGAGCTTTGCCATTGTCCCCCATTCTGAGGAGGCATAGCACAGAGGCAGGGCCTATGCTTACCTCAGTCAGGGTGGAAATCACACCTGCACTATTGACATTATTCTGCACTATACATGAACCATCTAACCAACTGAACTAACCTGTTCCCTTTCAAAATCTGTGGAGTTTTGATAGGACTGACACAGAGAAACCATTTTTGCTGGAGAGAAGGTCATCAACCAGAGGGTAGAGATTTAACATAATTGACAGAACAACTGGAGAATGGACAACGATTCTTTTAAGCTGTGAGTTGTAATTTGGAATGCAGTGCCTGAAAGTACAGTGGAAGCAAATTCAAAAACAAATTGAATATTGTATGTACTTGAGTAATAGTCAACTTGTATGTAAATGTTGACTCCCTAACCTTCAGCAGAAAAGTCCTCTTCCCACTTATCACTTACATGTCGCCTATGTTCCTAGAGGCCAGCTCTCTGCCTCTCACAACTCTTCCAACTGATGCTTCTCCTGCAAGCCAACTCTCTCCCTCTCATCAGCTCTCCTGGTCAATGCCTTCTCTCTGTCTTCCATTCAACCCACTCACTTCTATTTCTCCAGAATGTTCACCGTGCATGAAGGCTCAGGAGATGGGGAGTGAGAAAGAGTGAGTCAGTAAAAGAAGCTGCAAGTGGTAGGGTCAGGAGGGTCCGGAGATGGAGGCAGGGAGGGGGGTAGAATCTTGGGAGAGGAACAGGATACTCCGCTTTTGCTGGCCTTGATGTAAAATAACTGAAATGCAAAAGATCTGAATTTCTACCCAAGATTGCAACCTGTCAGAAAATTTGTTTTTACCCAAAGCTTTGTGTTGATGAGAGTTGACTTTTACACACAATAGATGTATTAAATGCTTAAGAAAGAGCACTTTGTGGGGAAACAGAGGGAGTAGGACTAAATTGATAGCTCAAATTAACTGTAGTGCCAGCCTGGATGTTCCTGGACCCATTACAGTAAGTGCTTCAATGACCTTCTGCACTACAATGAAGTGAGCGGGATGCTTTCATTACACGTGCAATCTGAGCTTACTGTATGAGGCTGGCCTCAGGCCGATTCAGAGTCCATAATGCTCAGCAGTGCTGCAACTGCATGTGCCCGTGGCTGAGGTGGAGCGTGTAATAAGCTTATGAATGAAGGACGAGATACTTGAAATATCTTGGAGGCTTTCTCTAAGTGCCATGCCTTGATGAGCTTACATATCACCCTTTCCATCCTTTTCTTGCCAGAGGAGAGGGCCCACAGTAGCCAGTAGCCGGCCAAGACCGGAAGGTGGGATTCGAACTCTACGAGAGGTCAGAGCTGTCGAAAAGGGCAATGCACAGAGAACAGATTTCGCCATCGATGTACATGGGTGATGATGGGTTCTCCTGTCCTGGGTCCGCATGGTTATCTGATTGATGGAACCGAGCCAATGGTGACTGCTCGCTGGGTCTAAGCAAAGACGGGTGCCTCTGCAGGGGCACAGTTACCACAGTGGCTGGTTGGACAGAAGCCACATTCCTTGTGGCTGTAAATCCTGGCAAGTGAGCAACCAGCCTTTTCTCCCTCTGAGGTACCCAAGAGGAGCATTATGTAGGAGTGCCTGAGGGCAAAGGACACCGTGGTCAGGTGGAGCATTTTGAGATTTAGACCAGTTTAGTCAATTAAGATATTAGACATAAGTAAATTGAAGAATGTATCATAAGAATGTGCAAAATGACAACTGCACGCAACATATTTACACCATTTTTGTAAGTGTCAATGTGGTCAAAAGACTTTAATATCTCATCCAATTTGTAAGCACTGCATTCACACATGCTTCCAGAACCTTTGTGTTAGACTGCAGAGTCCAAAGACACCCCCCGCCCTTCAGTGATTCCATGCTTCTCCTCTGCCTTCCGGGTCAGCTTTTGAATGCATAAGATGGTGCTTTCACTTTAAGTGTTGCTGTATTAGAAATTCCCTGGCTGCCATGGTGTCCTGCATGGGCTCCTCATTACGGCTTTGACAATGTCACCTCTTGCATCTCTACAGTACCTTCTGTTGGTCTTCATCCTCACTCTCCTCCTCTCTGTAGAATTTCTCTACTCGCTCCTCTACTTCTCTTACTCCTTTCCATCCTCTTGTTCGGCAGAGACACTCACTTCCTGAGCCTCCTCCAGGCCTAGTTCTAAATCCGTTCTCAGTGCAAAGTTGTAGACAGATTGCAAAGTTTCTCAAATTCTGTCTGAGAGGCAACGGTTGTGCTTCTTCCTTCACACACTACAACCTCTGAGCACTGAAGGCATCCGAACCTTCGCCTCTTTAAAAAGCCAATAGCCTGTTCAATTAACATTCACATGAAGGTGCTGTGACTGGGTGGCAATAGCTATGTCCAAAGGATAGACTAGGCCAGAGGGACCTAATGGATGTACCCGTTTGTTACTGACTGAGAGATCCCATAGAGGTCTGCTGAGGAGGAAAAACAAGCTGGGAGCAAGAAAATCAAGGGTCATTAGAACTAGAATGGAGTGTATGTATGTCTCTTGCTGCAGATCATCTTGTCTAAAGTTGCAATGCTCGGTTCCTATCTCTCAGAACAGACATAGCCTCTTTGCCTCTCAGTCGCTATACTGTCTGTCCTCTACGTTGGATACTGCCTCAGCATTTTGGCACTTGACATTGTGGTTCCTCCATCTCTTGGTATTTTGTGCAATGCTGCAACAATATTTCAGGTTTCTTTTGACCCACCTCTATTGTATTGTAGGTGGCCTGAGGCTGCTCCACCACTGAACGAAGAGTTTACTTTACTGCTAAAGACACCCACAACGCAGGGCTGCTGCTTGCTGGTCTGCAGCTCTGCTCAAGGAGGCCTATAGAAATTCTTTCTTCGATTGTCTCTTCCATGCCAGAGACTCCCCATGCTTATAGCCAGGCTTTGCCGATGAAAGCAATGCTCCAAACCTAGCACAAACCCCACCAACCACGCCCCCCCCCCCCCCCCCCCCCGCCCCCGCCACTGCACGGAAAGGGTCACAGCTCCAGTGTGTTGGCATGGTTTGTTAAGGTTTACAAGGTGTGCAGAAACAGATGAAAATGATGAGCGGTTAAGAAAAAAACTTATTTTCTTCCCCCTACAGAATAGCGATTCTGATGTCAGCAGAGATGCAAATGCCTTTTGTACCCAAACTGGTGGAAAGACCACATGAAAATATTTTCTGGCTAAAAGAATTTGACCTTCAACGTCTTGTATTTTCAATGACAAGGAAAATTCTAGCCTGTGCAGATGGTTATCACATCACAATGGGCCACAAGAGAGGGGAACCAATCAGGTGGTATTCTCACTCTCAGTTGCTACCCAATGCTTTATACTGGAAAGTGAATACAATCTGATGAACAGGACCAATGAGCTGAGACATTAACTTTATTTCTCTCTCTACAGATCCTTTCAACATTTCCTGAGCTAGAGTAGTGTTCCATAGTTGGAACCTGCCCAACATCACTGAGTCGGGCGATCAGTGGTCGATGTATTTGAAACAAGAACCAGGGAGAGGTACTGGGGTCAATGCCCATTGGGATTGTGCACTAGCCAGATAAAAGGGAGAGGATGAACAGTTGAATGGCTGCTGCATTGTGGAGAAGAGTCTGGATGTGGTTGTGCAGAGTTACCAAGTGAACTTGCTCAATGACGATGTCCGTTTACTTGTCATGTCTGTTTTGAAACATTGAAGGCTTGTTTTCAACCATTCGTGGAATGTTGTACTTGAGAGTTACAAATAAGAGGCAGAATTAGATATGTCCCCCCACTGGAAATTTACACCAAAGTTGCAAACAGACTGGTCCAGCCTCAGACCAGGGAGAGGGATACAGACAGTAGCTTGAGAACACAGTATGTGGTGAAGTTTCAGTCTTAACAATATTTGATTGGAGGGAATATTTGCTCATCCATTACTGAATCTGGATACCACATTACAGCAGGGACACGGAGGCTTTGGAGAGGATGTAAAAGAGGTCTATCAGGATGCTGCCTAGATTAGAAGATATAAGTGATAAGGAGAGGCATGAAAACCTCAGGTTGTTTTCTCTGGAGTGGTGGAAGCTGAGGGGAGATTTGATGGAAGTCTATAAAATGATGAGATGCATAGAAACGATTGACGGCCAGAATCTTTTTTTACCAGAGTTGAAATGTCTAAAACTAAGGGGCATGCATTTAAGGTGAGAGGGCAAGTTCAAAAAAGATGTGAGGGGCAAGTTTTTTTTGCATACAGAATGGTAGGAATCTGGAATGTGCTGCCAGGGTTAGTCGTGGAGGCAGATATATGACAGGTGTTTAAGGGACTTTTAGGCAAGCACATGAATATGCAAGGGATGGACGGATATGGACCAAGGGCAGGCAGAAGGGATTAGTTTAACTTGGTAGCATATTCAGCACAACATTGTGGGCCGAAGGGCCCATTTCTGTGCTGTGCCATTCTATGTTCTATCAATGCCTGATCATTTAGAAAGAGCAGAGGATTTAAAACAGAGGTGGTGGTCAGGTAGAGTTGGGCATCATTGGTGTATGTCTGAAAACTGACACTGTTTGTTACGATGGGGTCTGTCACCCAGGGGCAGCATACAGATGAGATGTAGGTGTGGGGGCAAGGATAGATCCAACCAAACACATTTCATTAATCTTACTGACATACTTTCTTCTACTTTATAGGGCAGGTTGATGTTCAAGTGGAAGCATCGGACAGCTAACCAAAACAGGATGCTAACTAGCTGACCAGATACAGAGAAAGCTTCCTCGTCCCTGTGAAGGAATCAGAACTCTGCAAAATTGAAGAGGCTGTGACTGAAGCAATTGGCCAGTGATGGGACTGAGGCCATTGAATGTGACAGCATCCTCACACCAAATCCACTGCCAACACCCCACTTCCCCCCCATCCCATTCTTTCATCTGAGTTGCAGGCTTCATGTAGTTCTTAACTTCCACCAACTCCCCTTAACACTACCCTTGCAACCTACTCTTATCAGACATTTTAGAACTGCCATCCAGTTAGACAGTGGTGGGAGGAGAACCATATAGAAGAACATTGATGACAACAATGTTCTCATCCTTGCAGCGCCAGTTCAGATAATAACTTATGTAGTCTAAAGGACAGCATAGGGGTGAGATCTGAATGTGGTGAGACGAGATCGTGAGGGAGCAGGAATTTAGGGCAGGGGATAAAGGAGAGTGAAACCACACCAAGGTTCTATTGCAGACAACTCAGATGAGGACTTGTCAAAGTGACTCAGGCAAAGATTACAATTGGCTATTCAAGTGTATGTCGGGAGAGCCAGCCTTGGGCAGGCTAAGACTGTACTGTAAAAAGCCACAATTGTTCATTCCTTCATCATCACACACACATACCATTACTCAATGCTACACCTTACAGTCACTTGCTAAACAGATGTCCTGGCTTCAATTTCTTGTTCCTGTGTGTTCACACACCAAGCATTGTTCTCATCCATGAAAACCTGCCCATACCTTGCTGATTGTGCAGTCTATGCTATCTCCTTGTTTCCATCACTCACCCCCTGCACACCTTGGCCTTGTACTTCCTTTAGTAGCTTGATTGTTTCATTCCATATGCTGAAACTTGATATTGAGGAGAGGCCAATGATCAAATAAGGAGCTGTGATGGTGTTAACTTTTTTTTAAAGAGTGCAATCAACTTTTTGTATAAAGTATAGCTCTCAATTTCCTCTATTGCTTCTGAGCACGCTAAAATATCATGGTCCATGTGTATGTGGAATGTCTCAGTTAGATTTTGTCTCTGGTAATGCATTAGTTGAGATAGATAAACCACTTGGAATACCTTGATTAGATTCCCGACATTAACCCACTCCTGGTTATCTGATATTCTGTATGTGGATAACCTGAATTATTTGATCAGATTCCAAGATGTAATTCCTTCTGTGATAACTACTGTTTATACAAACACCCGAATCATTCAATTAGTTTTCACGAGGCCATAAGACATAGATACAGAAGCAGGCCACTCAGCCCATTGAATCTGCCGCATGGCTGATATGATAATCCTCAACTCCACTTTCCTGCCTTTTCCCCATAACCCTTAATTCCCATCCTGATTGGTAGGAATCTGGAAAGATAATGGGGACAGAAACACTGTACCCGGAGTGGCTTCCTCTACCCTGGGGAAACCAAGCGGAGGCTTGGGGACCGCTTTGCAGAACACCTCCACTCGGTTCGCAATAAACAACTACACCTCCCAGTCGCGAAGCATTTTTACTCTATCTCCCATTCCTTAGATGACATGTCCATCATGGGCCTCCTGCAGTGCCACAATGATGCCACCCGACGGTTGCAGGAGCAGCCACTCATATTCCGCTTGGGAACCTGCACCCCAATAGTATCAATGTGGACTTCACAAGCTTCAAAATCTCCCCCTCCCCCACAGCATCACAAACCAGCCCAGCTTGTTCCCACCTCCCTAACCTGTTCTTCCTCTCACCTATCCCCTCCTCCCACCTCAAGCCGCACCTCCATTTCCCACCTACCAACCTCATCCCACCTCCTTGACCTGTCTGTCCTCCCCAGACTGACCTATCCACTGATAACAAAGTGTGTCGCTGGATGAACACAGCAGGCCAAGCAGCATCTCAGGAGCACAAAAGCTGACGTTTTGGGCCTAGACCCTTCATTAGAGAAGGGTTTAGGCCCGAAACGTCAGCTTTTGTGCTCCCGAGATGCTGTTTGTCCTGCTGTGTTCATCCAGCTACACACTTTGTTGTCTTGGATTCTCCAGCATCTGCAGTTCCCATTATCTCTGACCTATCCCCTCCCCACCTCCCCACCTATACTCTCCTCTCCACCTATCTTCTCCTCAATCCATCTTTGGTCTGCCTCCCCCTCTCTCCCTATTTATTTCAGAGCCCTCTCCCCATCCCCCTCTCTGATGAAGGGTCTAGGCCTGAAATGTCAGCTTTTGTGCTCCTGAGATGGTGCTTGGCCTGCTGTGTTCATCCAGCTACACACTTTGTTATCTTGGAAGAGTTGGTTCAATTTCCAGATCTTTGTTACCACATGGGGGCAGGCTGTGCCTAAGGACCGGGAGCTCCTTTTGCATCTATCCATTCATCCAACTTTATTGGTACAACGATGAATTTTTTTACTGCATGGATTTTTTAACCTGGGGAGGGGTTGTGGATTGCTAAGTGCACTTTTCAGCTTCCGTTGTCCTTCATTGTAAGAAAAGAGCAGGTGAGTAGTCAATTCCTTGCTATGAACAAACTTGCCCTTGCAACTGATTTTTTTGTAGTAAACAAAACTTTGGAAATTTCGCGGGGAGGTGGGGGAATGGGACAGGTTCCAAAATATTAAGACAATAATTACTTTAAGTGTAAAATTGGCGAACTAAATTTCGGGATACACTAGATATACCCGACACATCCCTCTGAAGGCGTTTCAACCAAATCCACCAGTGGAGAGGGTGACAGAATCTGATGGAAAGTCACTTCTGTTTTTATTCTGCACCCCATGAGGTGACACTGATACCGATGCAGAGCAACATTACGTTCAATCCTCACGGCTTCACAGCTGGGGCTGCAAGTGTTTTAAATTACCCTCCAATTTTGTATTTTTTATATGTCAGAAGTATCTGTCCTATTTGCTAATGGCATAGGAGAGGGTATTTTTTGCCTATGGCGAGTTCAGGCTTTCATGTAATCTGAGTGTGGATTAGCAAAAGGAGGGGAGGGGACGGGTGAGTGCTGCGATCAAAATTATTCTGTGCGCATGGAAGCCCTGATTGCTTCAAGTTCCGATTAATGATCACCACGGCTATGTGTTGAGGGGAAGTTTTATTTTACACTAACCGTGTTTATAAAGCTTTCATTTATGATTTCTCCCAAACGGCTTGCGTTCGATGGCAACTTTAACGTTGTGCAGAGTCTCCAGGTGTTTTACAACAGAAAGCTCGAACTCAGTGGAGTCAGAGTGAAGGAAACAAAGAATGTTTTGGAGAAGTAGGTTCTCCCCCCCCCCCCCCCCCCGACGAGGCCGTTCCGCGATTCAATTAGATGATCATGAATGAGTTGTAACTGAACCCCATTTACCAGCCCCAAGGTCCAGATCCCTCGATACCGTTTGTAATCCTGTTGGTGTTTGGAGCAGAGGGCTACGGGGGTGAACAGGAGCCGATAAATGGAAGGAGTTGTAGATTTTTTAAAAAAAAACTTTACTATGACTTTTGCCAGACTGAGAAATTCATTTTTCTATTTTTTAAAAATAAACCGAATGTTGGCAATGAATAGTCTGCGATGCAAGATAAGCGTTCAGATATTACAAGGTCAGTTTTTTCCCTCTATTCCAGTCACTATTAAGTACGACACGTCATCGTTGACTGTAGCTGTCAGGCAGAGATGTCAATTATTATTAAAAGTGGAAGAACTCGTTAAAACTTTCAAGGACAGCCGTAGGTCAGTGAAAAAGGGAAAGGGAGTGCAATCTGAACACAACACTTAGATCAGAGCTGAAAGGTGAAGCCTCGTTTATATTACTCGGGCATGTTTTTCAAGCCTCTTTCTGTTTTTCCAATCGTCACAATCCTCAGGAAATAATTGTTGATGCCTCATGTGTTTTTAATACTTGTTGCAATCTATGTATGGGCTGCAGAATGTATTCCAAATACATTGTTTCCTTAGAAACTCTATTGTGTGAGACAACATGTCCTGCCCTGGGAGCTCTTACTCCCATCAGCATAACGCATCCCTTACTAATTCTAAGCCAGGACAGAACCTTTGGTCTACTTGTCCAAAATAAATTAACATTTCAACATACTAAAGATCAACGCCAAGCCCATTCCGCCCCAAAATAAATTAATCATTATCTTAACTTGGGGAGATTTCAAACAGCCTGGGCTTTGCTTTACAAACACCAGTGGTTTTGGGGGCGTGGCGGAAGGGAGGGGTGGATGGGTTTTTGTATACTGCGCCACATGCACACCTGAACCTGTCCATTCCTCCAAGAATGGTCCCAAGGATGAAGCACACCTGGTGCTTGGATAGGCTGGGGAATCTGCGGCTGTTCTCTTGGAGCAGAGGGGAATAGGTTGAGGTTGAAGTCTTCAAAATCATCAGGAGTCTGGCCAGGGTAGTTGGAGAGAAACTGAGCTCAGTCGTGGAAGGTGCAGGAGCCAGAGGACACTAATTTGAGATGAGTTTTGCCAAAACGTTTTTCCTTGTGCTCATCAGAATAATTTGAAAGAAATACCAAAGCAAAGAAAAAACATTCATCCTTTATGGGAGCAGGGCGCTGGTTGATAGAGGAGAAGACGCCAATTAAGCATGACTGACAGTTCAACATCAGATGTGATTCCATAATTAGACGAAAGTTTCTCAATGATCCTGAGTGCTCAAAGGATTACACTGAGCAGGAATTTAGGATTGTCAGCCAGGCTCACAGACTGGTGCACATGTGTGTACTGGAAACTACTTGTATTAATACGCAAGCCGTGGTCTTTGCATTCAGAAAGAAAATGTACACGGTGTTTGTTTCAACTCAACAAAATGGGTGACAGCCATTCTCTGGTTCATTCCTTAAGGTGAAGCTTTGACCAATCACAGCGAATCTGCCTAGTTCAAAATCTAAGTGATGATTGGCAGTTAATTGTCTTTAATCATTAACTGGTACATTCAGCACTCTTTTCTGTCACGGCAGAAATGTTGTTTTCTCTTTTGGTTTGATATTTCTTGAGAATTGTCCTGATAAATGCAAGATGAAAAGCTTCAAGAAAACGTGTCATTTTTCATCAATACTCAAGTTTTATTCGACGGGACAACAATTTAAAATGATTGGCAAAAGGAGGAGAGGTAACATCAGGAAAAATGTTTTATTTTACACCGCAATGATTGAGATTCTGGAATGTACTGTCTGAGAGAGTGGTAGAGGCAAATTCAATCGAGACTTTTAAAAGAAAATTGGAAAAGTTTCTGAAGAGAGAAAAAAAATTGACAAGCTGATGAGAAAAGGTTGGGCCTGTGGGACCAAGAGAGTTATGCTTTCAGAGTGTTGGCATGAGGCATGGATGCGCTCCTCCTATACTGAAACATTCCATAACTCCATGATCCCATGGACCTACCCAGATATGGAGAAAGATTCAGGACCAAAGCATCGGCTTTGGAAGGAAAGTTTACTTGTAACAAAACGACGTGCAGGTGGGATAGCCAGGATGTTGCTGAATGTGAACACTTACAAAAGAGGCACCATTCTGTGATTGAATCACTGGTAGAAGCCAACTATTCTATGATTGAGCACTGCTGCTGCAACTTCAGGTCACTGCATAGGAATAGTTTAACTTTCAGATAAAGCCTACGGTATTAATTCGATTTGGCTTGCGTTTGTGCCAGCATTGTTCAGTTCGAATTTTTTAAAAAATATTGAGAACTTCTTTTAAATATAATTTTTTTCATAGTTGTAAAACAAAGAAGACTAGAGTGAAATCTATTGGAATTATCACAGAAATACCTTTATACATTTTGTCCTGTAAAAAATATGTATTTTGGAATAGTGACTGAGGTCGAACTGTCTCAAATACAGCTGTTAATTTATCTATAGATTACTTTGTAAATCTTCAGGTACATCCTCAACATAGGCTGACTTCGGTGAGTATGTATAATCAGTTTTCCTGTTGAACCCACATTGTGGACGTTGTGGTAATCATGTGTCACAGTTTTCAGTGCATAGACTATGACCTCTGCGCTGACAGTTATATCTGGCATGAAACAATATAAAATTGTACCACACCACAAGATTAATACATGAGCACACACAATTTGGATCGGTGGCAGCATTCTTGTCTGAGTCAGAAGGCTGTGCCTTGAAGTCCTACTCAAGAGATTTCAGTAATAAACATAACCCAACACGTCAGTGCAGTATCCACAGAATACTGCAGTGAGCGGTGCCGTCTTCAAACGGAGACTTTTGCCTGTTCATTGGGGTATAAGGCATAAGTAACGTTATTGATTATAAGAGGAGTCCACCCTCAATCCTATCCAATATCACTCCCTTGTCCAAAACAGTTTCCGTGCTTGTTTACATCATTACAAGTAGCGGGACCGCGATGAGCACTACACAGCACTAACTATCGTATACAAAGCAATGGGGTTTAACCTTAAAAAAAACTTAATTGGTTGTGAGGTTTGTGAAAAGATCTCAATTGGTGCAAGTCTTTTCTTTACGGGTTGGTTTCTAGCAGTGAACAAATCACTGCTAAGGGATCATAAGGCAGTAAAATTCACAATGGGGACCACTCGGCCATTATAAACCTGGATGCAAATAACCTCGAATTGCTGCTGCATCTCATTCCCCAGTTGTTATTGGCAAAAAAGGGTAGATATCAGTTTCGGGACCGTCTTCGTGTCAGATGGTGCTGTCCAAAAAAAGAAATGCCATTGACCTAAGTATTTTATGGCTCCTCTCCGCCTGCCAGTGTGGCTTTCCAGCAATCTTATGAACAGGCATGGGTGCTCAGGATGGACCTTTAATGGCTGCAAATTGCATACAAGCCCAGAAACCAGATGTCCTGTATCTGGTAGACCAACCACAAAATCCCTCCTGCGTCCATTCCGAAAGTGAAAATGACAAGTTTTGGGGATGAAGTTGTTGTCCGCTCACTGATTCCCCGGCCCATAGCTTTTGTTGCGCGGGAACACAGTTGCTTCTCGCGGTTTACAATGGCGTTCTCTGTTAGCACTGGTTCTCATACCGGTGAGCAGAACATGAGCTGGCGTTTGGTGGGTACACGTGGTTGCGATGGCCTGAAAATGTAAGACTGGAAGGTGATGAAACGGTCCCACCGAAGAAGCGGCGTTATTGCACTGAAAACGTTAACTCCGTTCCTCTCTCCCAGCCCTGCTGAGTTTCTCCACCCAGCGGTTCCTCTGTTTGACATTTTTTTTTAAAATTCAGGTTTCAAACATTCGCAGCATTTCGCTTTTCTACCGCAGCGCAAGAGCAGAGCGCCAGGTCTCAGATTCGAGTACGCTGTCAAATCCGCCGCTGACCAGTAAGATCTCTCTACATGGACTTTCTGATGCCCTCCCATCTCGCACTTGTGGCTGCAATCCATTCCTGGGTATCGGTGCTGTTTATGCGCAGCGGATTCCGTTCTGTCACTCTCCCAAGCCCACAGATACGCCGCTTCACTCTCAGGAATCCATTGTTCCAGACACCAGCCAAGGAAACTCGCGCTGTAGGTCAGCAATCAACTTCAAGGCGAATCTTTACTCGTTTTTCGGCCCCTTATACTTTGAGACTTTCCAAACCTCCTTCCATCCAGTTGTGTGCCGTAGCTGGCTAACAGATTCTTGCAGTTGGTCAGACAGGGAAAGGCCACCCGCACTTCCAAAACAGAATATAACTGTACATCGTAGATAACACAGAGTGTAGAGCTGGGTGAACACAGCAGGCCAGGCAGCATCAGAGGAGCAGGAAAGCTGACCTTTCGGGTCGCGACTCTACACTGTGCATTGTTTCGCGACTGGCACAGGCGAAAGGAAACGGTGTGATGGATAATGGAGGTTGTGAGAGGTGGTGAGAGGGAGATAATCTTCCCTCGACTGAAGGGTGCAAAGGGACCGGTTCCTAAGCGGCCAGTTACAGACACCATGCAGTAGACAAGATCTCAGGTGATGCTGAATTGTGTGATGGGGAGTGGAGCAGGGAGACGAGGCGACATTGGTCTTAAACCTGCAGAACAGTCTCTATTCCACCCCCCAACCAGTCACCAGAATATCTTCCAGCCAAATACTGCGACCACCGTTTGTAGTCCAAGGAGAAGTTTTCATTGGTCTGCCCATTTTTTCTTTTGTCGAAGTTATCTTCTTGTCTGTCTCTCGCTGACTGTTGACAGTTCCTGCACCGTGAACGCGTTGAGGGCTGTTTTAAAAAGTGGGCAGTTATTTGTTTGAACGAGGTGTTTCGAACTGCTGCCCACTCGTCGTCTGATCCGAGCTGGATGTGTAGTGAGCCCGGCCTCTCGTTTTGTAAACAACGGCCGCACGCTTTCCGCTCCGAATACCCTGGCAGCGTCCCACTGAAACAGAGTTCAGCAGCTCCAGTCCTAATCCTCATCATTCCGGGCAGCACTGAACTCCCAGTCATTCCTACACCACCACCAACCCTCCCCGCCCTCCTTTACCTTCCTCCCCCCTTTTGCATTAAACTACTTTTCACTTGCACTAACCTCCGTAATGTATGTTTCGCTTCAGCAGCAGAATTTGTGGCATGAGTTGTATTTGACTTAGTATCGGTTATAAATTCGTAATTTTAGTTACTAATATAGTAATAATTAGCCATTTCAGTTACTAATATACTGGTTACGACTATTCGTGTATCGTTGTATAATTCTTGCATCGGTTATGCTATGTCAGGTGTAAATTAGTATTAATTGTAGTCATCAACTTTAATCGCTGTCAGACAAGTTTCAATTGGCGACCCTAGTCTATTTTTATTAAGCCAGAAATATTGTCTCAACATATTTGCATTCCTATGTTCGGGACGCTGGCCGAGATGACCATGCATTTTGAGTTGGAGAGACTCTGACCATGTCTTCGTGTGACCGTCCTTGGTCTGCATTCATGCGTCAGAGAGCGTGCTGTTCAGCTCCGCGAGTTGCCATCCCTCTCACCGCGGACACCACCCCCAACTCCTCGGCTCGATAACCCTTAATCTCTGACGAAATTGTCCATGTCCCCTTCTTCCCCCGACTTCCACCCCGCCCAACCCAATCATCACTTCGAGGCCAGTTGATGAAGGGACTACATCCAGTTCACCTCTCCGCCCAGGCGAGCGAAAGTACTGTCCGCTGGCCGTTGTTGAACGCACCGCGTTCGTCGAAGAGGGCGATCCATCTCTCAGCATGTTTATCAAACGGAAAACAGTTTGCATACTTTTAAAAGACCCGCCAACGAACCGAGAAATGAAACGCAGTGTGAAGGGATTATTGACATCCCCGAACGATGCTGTTAGACCGTTTCAGCCCAAGTATAAATGTAAAAGCAGATGTGTGTGCTTGTGTGTGTGTGTGTGTGTGTGTGTGTGTGCGCGCGCGCGCGCATCTCCTGGATCCTGAAAACTAACTCGTTTGAGATTTAAGTGAACTGGGGTTTGTTGCAATAAAATGCAAATAGTGATTCGCATTTAACCGGTATTCCAGTGAATCGAAATTTTAAAAAAAACAACGAATTTTAATTCTTCCTTTGCTCCCGCCTTCTAAATTTCAGGTGATTTTTTTGTAAAAAGGTAAACCCCATTGCACTGCTCGGTCACTTTGTACGCCTTTCCTGGCTGCATTCGTTTCACAGGCAGATTCCTTTTTGAGTGAGGGTTGTAATAAAGGGTGCCCCTAAGCTCAGACAGCGCTAATGAGCTCTTATCAAATTATTGTCGAAAGGGCCCCGCTGATTCCTCCAAGATAACAAGATAATTATATTCAGAAGGAAAAATCGATAAGGAAATATTAATCCTCTTTGAAGAGCTCTTAAAGAGATAACGGTAATAACGCGTTGGGATGTTGACTGGGGGAACATTAAACAAAGATACCCGGACCATGCGATTGTCAGTTTTAACCCTCGTTTTTTTATTGCTTAAAAATGCGCATCGTTAAAATTCTGCACGGCATTTAAAAGCAAAACATTTCACCCGAGCAGAGCGATCGGGGTTGGGGAGTGGTTTTCATTTTAACTCAAATACAAAATCCACCGGCTTTTCCCCCCGTTTGATATTTTTCGAATTGTTCTGGAATACACCAGCGTTGTCCAATGTTGAATGTTAAAAACGTTGGCGTTCCCGTGCATTCAGTGCGTGTAAAGATGACACTTAGAAATCAACATCATAATTATATCTCTGACAGTCCCGAACGGGTGCAGAAGATGTCACTTTCTCTGAATATCGGTGTCGTAATAGTGTTCCCTCCTCACGAGCATTAATTTATATTATAGCTCTGGATATGTTAATATACCACCTGAGAAGCTCTGTATTTACATATTAAATACCCATATGCCTTCCAATTGACAGCGACATTGTGGCCCTTTCTATCCATATCCGCCTCAGAAGTGCCGTTGATGAATCACATACCAAGTGGCCAAGGTTTTGAGTAATTCTCGAAATCCTCTCTTCTTTGGCTCTGAAATCGGTCCGAAGCGTGCCCGGTCATTACGCCCAGTGTGCGGTCTATAAAACACGTGTACGAGTTTATCTAACGCTTGAGAGCAGGCGGTGAACGGAGGTGCCTGGCAATGATGTGGGAAGAGTTACGCTAACTGGGCCTCAGACTGTGTGCCGCTTTGGACGGGCCGGGTTAGAATCGTTCTGCGCCCACCCAGCTGTCGCAGGTACTCAGACTTGACTACAGAAACGAAATGATGTAGTGCGATTTATATTTTCTCTCTGGAGTCAACTACTTGGCAAATGCCGTGATTTTTTTTCTCTCCAACAGCCAGCGCTATGTCAAGTCCATCGTACTTGAGTAGGCAACACCGAGATACAGAGGCAGTCTGGGGTTTGGGAGAGGAGATGTTGGGGGTAGAGTAAGAGTTTCCTCCCGTTTGTCTCTCTCTCACACAAATACACACTCATACATACAGTTATCTCGGAACAGCCTTCGGTAGAGAAGGCATAAGCTGAAAATCCCGGTTCAGGCCTTGAAGTTGGAGTGGGAGGCTCGGCAGGCAGGTCTGACAGGCCATTCAAAAACATGCCGAGGACGCCTGTGGTGGGACTGAAAACTGGGCCAAAGTGCCGCATACATCTCTCCGGAGCTTTTGCCAGCTTGTAGAGTTTCTGAAAGGGTTTAATGGACTTATTAAACTCCAATTTGCCAACGCCTGCTTTTGCTTTCTGACTCGGTTCGGAACAAAATTAATCAGGCCGTGTGGTGGTTTTGGAGCCTGTGTGTTATATCTGTAAGTACCTGTATGACAGTGTATGTGTGTCTGTTTATCGGTGTGTGTCTATATGTGTCTGTCAGTGTCTGTGTACCTGTGTGTGTATTTGTGTGTCCATGTATCTACTTATCTCTGTGTGTCTACTTATCTGTGTCTGCTTATGTGTGATTCAATTTATCTGTCTGTTTCTATTTATCCGAGTGTGTCTATTTATCTGTGTGTGTTTCTATTTATCTGTGAGTATATATACATCTGTGTGTGTTTATTTGTGTGTGTATGTTTGGGTGTGTGTGTGTGTGTTGAACAATGTACGTGTGTGTTGTGTATCTGTGTAGCTGGGATGGCGGCTGGAGACAAGGAGATCCTGTAGTTCTGTGACCCAGGATCTCATCCACAACTGAAATGGGGCTGATTTCTCACTGTCGAAAGGGGCTCTCCGTATGTCGCATTGAGACACTCCCACAGAGAGAGGGGAAAAAAAGAGCACTGAAAAGCTAAGGGGATAGGCAAGGTAGAAAATTAGGACGGCGTGCGAATCTTAAGGAATGAACTGAACTGCATTGAAATCCGTGCGTTAACTTATTTCTCAAGCTACCTAGTTTTTTTTCTTTCTCTCTGACATGCAATTCAGAGCCAGGGTATTGAGATTGGAGCCGGTGAACTGAGCGCTCATTATCAATTGGCAGCCAAGGGACCCGGTGAGTATCTTTATTTTCCCGGGGAATGTGTGACACGGCTCGGTCAGTGCAGAAATACAGACACCACCAACGACCGCCACCTACCCCCTCCCCAACTCCCCTTGTCAATGAGCACCGAGAAACGCGCAGGCAAACGTGAGAGCAAGAGGCAGGCGAGATCTAACTCAGGGAGCGTTCAGCTCTCCCGGTGTAAACGAAACAAATAGAAAGGGGAACAGATTTTTTTTATATGAAAGAAATGTGTAGGAGAGCGAAAGGAGCAGAGTATGACACCGATGAAAATATATATGGAGCTGTTTTAAAATGTGAAACCTAGACAGACAGGAAAAGACCTGTCCCTGAACCAGAGATTGCAGTTCACTGGAGAACCTTGAAATTAATCTTACTTAAATGAAAGAAAAAAAAGTTCGAGGAAGATAGAGAGGGGAAAAAAAACAACGAACAAATTGTCCTCTTCTACTGGCCAAAGGCTAGTCAGAATTTAATACAGTTCCTCAGCCCGTGTAAGCGATCCTGCCCGCGCCTGATGAATACACATTGAGGTGATTTTTTTAAAAAAGCAAATTTTTCCATCAATACACAGAGTATTACACGGCGCGTCACCTCAAGAAAGCTTTGAATGACAGTGAAGATGTTTAATATTTTTCGATGCACTCAGGGGATCAGGAGACATCCACTGCCGGAAAATAATCGCAGACATTACATCCTAAAATATCTTAAGGATGAATATAAAACAGAAAATGTGTTCAGACACGTGAGGCAACATATAGAGACGTGTGTGAGATGTATATTAGAAAGTCCATGCGTGTGCCCTGTGTATTCTGGACAGAATGTGGGCGCAGAATATCGCAAAATGTGTGTATTTAGGACTGAGGCGGATTCCTTCTCGGTTCCCCCACTACACCATCCCGCCCCCCGGCCCCCCATCTCCCCCGTCGCTTCTTCTTATGATTTGGGGGTGTGAACCTGCACCGTTGGTGCTTGGTTTCCCCAGAGTCTTTTGTAGCCAGCGCCTGAATGTGTAGACGGTGCCTCCGCCCCGTGTCCTGTGAGTGGCGCGGAACACTCGGGAGGGGTTGGCTCCCAAAGGTCGAGCTGGTCATGACAAACAAGGAAGAGTGTGTGCCTGTGTGTGAGTGATTGTCTGTGAGTAAAGTTCGGGGTTAGGAAACTCAGAGAGAGAGAGAGAGGGAGGCAGAGGGAGGGAGAGAGAGAGGTAGGGGGAAGGAGGGCACGGCAAGGTTCATTAAAGCCTGGACACTGAACTGGGACTTCGGCCGTTCTGACAGCATTGGACTGGAAAGAAGAATTCCATAGGACGGACTGTCGATGAGCTTCGGGACACAGGTACCCTGCACAGAGAGACTGACTGGGGGCAGGGGTTGGGGTGGGGGGATGCTGTAAGCGCCTTCTGCCCGTCCGTTTGTGATGAGCCTCTCCCGCATCAAAAATTAAATTCGTTCCCGGAAAGAGACTGGGTTCCCCGAAATCGCGATGAGTCGCATGTGGGACGAGCTAACACCCTAAAAGCAACGTGTGTGCACGCATTTTATGTTCGAATTTACAAAGTGAAATCAGCTCAGCATATTCAGTGCAACTTTTAATCTATATTAAAATATTTCAGAGAGAATTGAAGTGCACGGGTTTTATAGTAAAACCGAGGATCTGCGCGGTTACAGTCATTCCAAATCCCTTGTCTGTTCTTTTCATCTTCACAATTGTAGCAGTAACAGTGATTTTTTCAAAAAAAGTTACTACTTATATCTTCAGTGACCTTTATGTTGTTCGAGTATGTCTGAGTCTGAAAAATTTCCCTCGCATCGTCAAACGCGAATTGAGTGCGTTAAAATGTTTACAAATCCTTTCTACACTCAATTCACTTTTAAGCCTTCTGTTTTGCTCTTGTACTTTATAACCCGCTTTCCATCTGCTCGCAGCTTGTTCATTTACTTTTCCATCATTAAAAAAGCTAATTTTAAGTTTCAAAATCTCGATTTTTTTAAAAAAAAGATGCTATTTCTTAAAAGCGTGTTGAGCGGCGAAGCCGATTTCCAAACTGCAGTTTTGAAATGTTTGAATTCGCATATATACATAGCTAAAACTCAAATATTTCGCATGTAAATGATTAAATGAAAATATTAAAACTCGTCCTTAAAATCCCTCAAAACCCCACATAAGCCTAAGATTTATAATGTGGCGCAGGTCTAACTGAATATCGAACGCAATTAATAACGTTGAATTATATCTCCCTAAAAACAAAAGCAAAACATGTAAGATTAGAATAAGTGACAAGAACTTTTTATTTTAAAAAGGAGTGTAGTTAACATTTTTTCTTGTTTGATATATATTTATAACATATTATTTATAATACCTTTTGTAATTTATCTTTTGTAATTTACGTTAAGAAGGGAAATAAAACCGAATTGGTTACACAGGGAAGCTGGCGGGTTTTTGGAAATGTTCCCTAGGAGTTGTGATCGATGGAAGGTGCAAATGCATTCGGGCGCCTCTGTCTTGCTCTGAACTCTGTGCCTGTATGTGCGTATGTGTGTGTGCGCGCGTATGTGTGTGTATGAGAGAGAAAGTGTGTCTGCTTGGGGGACGGGTAGAGATGATGTTGAACCTGATGGGGTTAGGCGCCTCTACACTCCCACTTTTCCTTCCCCGACCTCTCCTCGTCAACTCCAAAAATTCTCCACGCAGGAAATTCATCCTCTAATGGGCCCGAGCTTTAGAAATTCACTTGCTGCTGTTTCAGCTTTCTTGGCCGTCTGGTCCCATCAATCAGATGGGGCGAATGGACGGGGCGAATTCTTCAATTCGTCCCAGTCTGAGAGAGATGTACCTTATTTTTTACGGTGGGGCGTGAAAATAAAATCTAGGTCAATTAAACTAAGACTAATTATAGCATTTGATATTTTGTTATGTGAACGGGCATACGATTAGTGTTGTTTCTTTTTTGAAAAAATGGAACAGTTTCATCTCTGTATATTCTAGCAGAAACTGCGGGGTTGGGGGGAAGCATTGAGATTTTGGATGGGGTCCCGACTGAGAATTTTACGACGTGGTTCACGCCAGTTCCCGGCCCTCCTTGACTGTTGAGTGGAGGAGAGGCTGTGTTCCTTTTCCTTTCCGCTGGCGGAAAATTTCGATGGAAAAAGGGGGTGGGAAAGGAGGAGAGTAGGAGGTGGGAAATTGTAGTCCGAGGCGCTTCCTCCTAACCCCCAACCCCTCTTCTCTCCCCTCCTCACACCCGAACACGCTGAGTGTGGTCGCAATGGGACCGGGCGCCGCTTGCGGGATGCCGAGGCCAGCCAGTTGTGCTGGCTTGGGCGAGAACCGATCCGAACTGACGAGTTCCGCTCTCTTTCATTTTTTAGGTGACGCTTTACAACAACAATCGCAGCCACCGACCAACCCCCTCCCGTCCCCGACCCCGTCTCTCACTTACACCTCCCCCTCCCACCCCGAGACTATGCTG
Organism: Stegostoma tigrinum; assembly: GCF_030684315.1. Classification (NCBI taxonomy): domain Eukaryota; kingdom Metazoa; phylum Chordata; class Chondrichthyes; order Orectolobiformes; family Stegostomatidae; genus Stegostoma; species Stegostoma tigrinum. Next base: position 10,470,745 of record NC_081361.1, on the reverse strand, counting down.
GACGGATTGAAAATGGAAGCAAGTTTGCAACATTCGGCAGAGAACACGGCCTCGCTTCTGGGTGAGTTCGAAGTTTTCAGAGTCAGCCCTCGGCTGTGCGATCGCAGAAAGTCAATGGTGTTCCATCCGCATGTCAACCGCCCAATGTTAGTTTACCTCGTTCCCTTTACTTTTTAGCTCGTAATTTTGAAAGAGGTTTATATAAAAAAAATGAACAGATAGCTCACATGTCAATTGTACAACTCGCTTGCTCATAACTTGCGTGTTGACGCTTGTACAGCTATGGGCAACGTATTGGGGAATAGTTGCAATGGTGTGTATCGTCAGAATGTGAAAACTACACAGACTATTTGAAAGGACATAGCCTGAACAAACCCTGTATGTGTGCGTGTGTGTGTGCGTGCGTGGAGTGCACATGCAATATTCTAACACATAATGTGCACAACTGAACAGAAGCACATTACATTTACAGACGTGTGGATGTCCGGAAATTATATTTATTATAATAATGAATAATAATAATACATTAGTAATAATGCATCATTCATTCACACAATTCGATAATCCCCAGATTATAAATGCATTAATATACAAATTCTAGCAATTAAAAGCATCTACTGGCTAAATTTTAGACACATTGCTAGTGTACATATTACATCTCAATGCAGAGCCGACATATAAAGGTATCGACATACGTTCATTTATAGATCTGTGAATTTGTTCCCCAGCGCACGGACAAACACTTCAACGCTTTAGTTCCGAACCTTTCACTGAATACATTGCCAATAAATCGGCTGTTTTCAAACAACCCTGACGCTCTGGCGGCCTCTCCGACTGATAAGTCGATTCTATCCTTCAGATTCTGCGAAAGTGTCAAATTCTTGTGAGCTCCCACAGCAATGTCAGAATGCCCCCTCTCTGACACACACACACACGCGCGCATCCCGTGGAGCTGTAATAACGACATTAAAATCTAACCCAAACCCGTGCATTAAAATTCACAGTTTCAAATCTATGCAGACAGCCCGGGTTGAACTGACAGGGAAATTTTTGCCTGAGATTCGGAATTTACTGCCGAGTTCCGCGCTCAGGTTATCGATAAGACCAAAAGCTACCCTTGCTCTTAAATTGGGAACAAAAAAAACTTTGCTCTCATAGAGACATCTTTGCGTGATCCCTCGGAGATTAATAAGAATCAGTTGGACGATTGTATTTAGTTGTACCTCCAGCCTTTGTAGTTGCACCATCGCCCTGGAACTGTCTTTTAATTGCAAAATGAAGCCTTTAGCCCGTGGCGTGCCAGGGCGAGAGCGCGCTCACTGGGAAGAAGAATAAAAACAAGTTGTCCGGTTTGGAATGTGTGCGGAAGAAGAATGTGTGAGATGTCAGGATTATAATAATCGATGGAAGTATCTCAGAACTGCGGTTTCAGAAAATCCAAATATTTCTGACAGGCGGAGAACTGCTCAGTCAGAGAAGCTAATATCCGCGCTTTCAGTTTTAGCCCCGGCGCAGCAAAAGTTGACAACTTTAAACCCCGGAATGAAACAAAATGAGACGGCTTTGAATTCACGGCGAGTGGGGATTTCCGATCGTTGCATGGATTGCTGACTACTTTATTTAGCTGTTTGTGCATCTTGGTTCTCACTTAGTGCTTTCCAAACGATTTAAGGGAATGCTTTTAACCTGTGTTTCTCTCTCTCTCTCTCTCTCTCTCTCTCTGTGTGTGTGTGTGTGTGTGTGTGTGTGTGTTAGCGGTTGAGGAGAGCAATAATCAGCTCGGTACAGGGACAAGATCGGGTCAAAGCTGGACTGAGAGCCTTATTGACTGACCGAGCGTTGAGTGTTTAGATGACGGGGAATGCGTTCCTAAATGGAAAGAGTGGGGAGTTTGAGTTTGCGTGGACACAGGTAGCGGAGGCAAATAGACATTGGATGCGGCCACAGGGGAAGAAGCAGAAATGTCAAGATTTGCTTTGGTCCCTCACTCGTGCAGGCGTTTAATCTCACGCCAGTGCTTCGATTACGCTTTTTTTTTCAGCCGTGTGTGGCGCCCATGGTAATAGTGATCAGTACTCGATCACTGCTGTAGACACGGGCGAGAACGAGTTCAGAGGGATTGCTGTAACGTAAACATTGTAACTATTAGAAAGATGTTACTCGTGAGGCCTGGCAACGCAAGGAGCATAGTTATTTACACACTTTAGGAAAGTTAAGGTTTCGGCTGTCAGGCTAGTTAAAAGGTGTGTTTTGAGTTCAGGCTGTGATCTGCATGTGTGTGCATTGCGGACATGCACACATACATATAGACACAGGACACATTACAGACAGGCAAGAATTATACAGACAGGGACATGCAGGACACACAAACACACGAAACATGCATACAAGCACGGATTATGCAGGTATGGCCATCCAGACACGGACCTACAAGTAGGGATACACATATGGGAGAGAACACAGACATGTACACACATACAGAAACGGGACGCATACGTACAGACAATGATTATACAGACACGGTCAAATATACAGGCACAGACATGCAAACAGGGAGGGACACATACATAGACATGAGACACATTACAAGCAAGGGCATTTACAGACATGAGCAAACATGCAGTCACGGACACATACGTACAGGCTAGGAAACCGACACGGGACACGGACATGGAAAAACATAACAGACACGGACACACCGACACAGAGAAGGACACAGACGCAGGAACATACTGATACACTACTAACTTTGATCTTTGTCTTTTAACTCACATTTAATCCAGATGGTCCCAAATGAGAGCGCGGCTGAAGTTACAGCAACGTTTCTTTCAACATTCTCCAAACTCCCTTCCTGACCGTTCCCGTTGCATTAACCAGCAGCTAAGCCCCTAAAACAGACAGGCGGTATGGTCATTATTAAAAAGCAAATATTCGAAATTATTCTCAGGCAATCGAAAATTCCCCCCGGCCTGAAAAATTATAAATACACGAGCAACTTTCGTTGCTGTTGGAAACTGCAGTGAAGGCAGTGCTGATTCTCACGGTGTTAGATATCTAATCTCCGTTAATGACATTGCACCTTTCCGCATGTCGGTGGTTTCTGCGGTTACCAGGGGGTCTCGGTGTGGGGAGAAATGTGAAAGCTGTCGCGCCATTCTGGAGCAGGCAACGAATTTCCGATGGGCTGGGAATTACAGGCGGCTCCGTAAAAGGAAACGAGCATAATTTTGGAGATGGTCGGAACGGCCGAAGCTAGAGAATCTGAGATAACCACACCTCCTCCCTCAAAAAATGTCCCCACACCTCCTCCCTCACCCCTATCGCAGGCCCCAAGATGACATTCCACATTAAGCAGAGGTTCACCTGCACATCTGCCAATGTGGTATACTGCATCCATTGTACCCGGTGCGGCTTCCTCTACATTGGGGAAACCAAGCGGAGGCTTGGAGACCGCTTTGCAGAACACCTCCGCTCAGTTCGCAACAAACAACTGCACCTCCCAGTCGCAAACCATTTCCACTCCCCCTCCCATTCTCTAGATGACATGTCCATCATGGGCCTCCTGCACTGCCACAATGATGCCACCCGAAGGTTGCAGGAACAGCAACTCATATTCCGCCTGGGAACCCTGCAGTCATATGGTATCAATGTGGACTTCACCAGTTTCAAAATCTCCCCTTCCCCTACTGCATCCCTAAACCAGCCTAGTTCGTCCCCTCCCCCCACTGCACCACACAACCAGCCCAGCTCTTCCCCCCCCACCCACTGCATCCCAAAACCAGTCCAACCTGTCTCTGCCTCCCTAACGGGTTCTTCCTCTCACCCATCCCTTCCTCCCACACCAAGCCGCACCCCCAGCTACCTACTAACCTCATCCCACCTCCTTGACCTGTCCGTCTTCCCTGGACTGACCTATCCCCTCCCTACCTCCCCACCTATACTCTCTCCACCTATCTTCTTTACTTTCCATCTTCGGTCCGCCTCCCCCTCTCTTCCTATTTATTCCAGCTCCCTCTCCCCATCCCCCTCTCTGATGAAGGGTCTAGGCCCGAAACGTCAGCTTTTGTGCTCCTGAGATGCTGCTTGGCCTGCTGTGTTCATCCAGCCTCACATTTTATTATCTTGGAATTCTCCAGCATCTGCAGTTCCCATTATCTCTGATAACCAGGTGTGGAGCTGGATGAAGAAGGGTCCAGACCCGAAATGTCAGCCTTGCTGCTCCTCTGATGCTGCTTGGTCTGCTGTGTTCATCCAGTTCCACACCTTGTTATCCAGCATAATTTTCACCTGATTACTTAGAGAATGATTTTCAAACTGTTCCACAGTTTTTTTTTATTGGAACAACTTGGCAGTGAACACAATTGCACGTACGCGTATCTGTCCGGTTTGTACATCCAATGTTCGTATTTAATGGGATGGGATGGATGAGGAAGCAGTCAAAATGAATGCAGAGAGACCCGGCACCATCCACATGTACACGACTTGTAGTCACATGTACCCAAGATCGGCGAAAGGCTTGATTTTGCGAGCAGTACAGGCAGATCTTAGCAAACAAGAACATTGACAGAGTGAGGCATACAGGTTACAGCTGCACAGGAGGTGTGCAAAACAAGATCAATATTAGCAAGGTCAACATTATTTGAAGTTAGAGAGGTCCATTCAGCAGTCTGATAACAGCAGGGAAAAAGCTGTCTTTGAATCTGTTGGTGCATGTGTTCAAACTTTTGTATCTTCTGCCTGATGGAAGAGGTTGGAAGAGACCATATGGGGCTAGGAGGGTTCTTTGATGTTGGCAGCATTTCCCATCAAGGAGAAGTGTAAATGGAGTCCATAGATGGGAGGTTGGCTTCCGTGATGGTCCCAAATATGCTGACCCACAGCTCTCCATCATCTTACACATACCTCGGTTCACGCGCCCAGGTATACACATTCTGTGTTAGATAGGTGCGAACACGCGGATCCTGACCAAGCATGTTTCCAATGGCTTTCCTCCATCTAAATTACACAAAAGTGGTCCTGGGAAATGTAGCCTCAAATATTTGCAGCAACAATTTCTTGCCAGAAGTTCAGTGTGACACTTGCTTTTCTAGAATGCATATTTGTTTAGGAATATATTTGGGTGTTTCCCTTTGCATCCCTGAAGACGTACGTATGGTCGCTACTCGCTCCCAGCACATAACTCCTTGAGTGCTGTTTCATTGTGGGCAGACTGCAGTGCACCCCAATTGGCCACATACGCGTCCTCTCATTGCCGCTGTGACCTTTGACCTCAAGGGGAGATGGGGGAACCGTGCTTGCTCAGAGAAGCAAACACCTTCTGCCCCGCTCTCCACTGGGAGCTAAACCTCTCATTTCCTGGGCGAGATGGACACATCTTAAACTGGGGACAAGAAAGGGATGATGCAGAGCGTGGGCGGGCTATAGGCTGTGGGTGTTGTGGGCGAAATCATGCATTGCCGGGAGGAGGGGGGGGGGGGAACAGTTTAACTTCTGATTCAACTGGGAGTGGGAAACAGTGACTGCGCATCCCGAAAGTTTGCTGGTCTTTTGTTTGGGTCCGCCCTCACTCTCGACTGCCCTTTCGAACAACTTGCCTAAATGTAACATTTTTTAAAGAAAACAAGCACTTAAAATCGCGCAAGATGTCCTGTGAGAGATCACTCCCCATCCACATTAACTCCATCTCACCGAAGGCCAATTTAGCCACTGAGATTGACCCAGCAAAGATAGCTGCAAAGTAATCAGACTGGAATTGGAGAGTGTAACAGACTTGGATTTACATGCATAGGGACGGTCGTTAAGAATTCAGCGCAAAGGCAGGCTTTGCTGGCGAAACTCAGCAGGTCTGGGAGTATCTGTAAGCAGAAAGCAGCGTCGAGTCCAGCGGCTCTTCATCACAGAATTCTGTTTATTTTGCTTCGGGCCCCCAACATCCGTAGGTATCCGTTTTGTTACCGAAAAATCATCAGCCCCACGAGCCAGTGTTACCATAAATTCACAGTCATCTGAGCGTCACTTTCTCGACTCTCTCTCTCCACAATGCCTAACTCCCTTGTCCATCGAAAATCTGTGATTCCCGCGGCCTTGAATGTACTCCGATCGACCACCGGGGGAGACTTTTCCCAGCAGTACGTGGGAGAATTTCTCCTTAGTCCCATCTTTAAAAGATCCCTTATTTTGAAATGGTGTTTTTCCAGTTTTCATCCCTAACTCCCTTCCCCCGCCATACACACGGAGGGGAAACATCACGCCTCTTCAGAATCGTATGCATTTCCAAAAATAAAACCCAATGACTATAGGATCAACCCTTACATCATCCCAGGAATCAGCTTCTGAATTGCTTTCAATAGCAGTGTATCCTTCCTTTAATAAGAATAAATTTCTATCCAATATTCTAAGTCTTACCAATGCACTGTACTGCAGTAGCAAGAGGTCCATACATTTCTCATAGAATCCCTACAGTGTGGAAACAGGCCCTCTGGCCCAAAAAAATCCTCAGCAATCCTCAGAGCATGCCACCCAGGACCATCCCCTCATAACCTACCTAACTTACACATCCCTGAACACTACAGGCAATTTATCGTGGCCAATCCGCCAAGCCTGTGCATCTTTGGACTGTGGGAGGGAGCTGGAGCACCTGGAGGAAACCCACACAAACACAGGGAGAATGTGCAAACTCCGTACAGACAGTTGCCGAAGGTGGAATCGAACCTGGGTCCCTGGTGCTGTGAGGCAGCAGTGCTATCAACTGAGTCACTGTGCCACCCCTAAGGTGTACCAAATTCCCTTTGTAATAAAGGTGAGCATTCCATTTGTCTCCCTAATTGTTTATTGTACATGCCTGCCAACATTTATTATTCATGTGCATAGCATTATCTAGTCTCTCTCCATCTAGATAATATTCTGCTTTTCTAATCTTCTTGCCAAAATGGACACCCTCCCAGTGCCCTGCATAACACTATCTGTAATTTTATTGCCCACCCTCTGAGGCTGGAGGTAGCACCAATTCCTTTCTAGCCCAACATCCACTAGTCATGATGAAGGGTCTAGGACCGGAACATCAGCTTTTGTGCTCCTAAGATGCTGCTTGGCCTGCTGTGTTCATCCAGCTCCACACTTTGTTATCTCGGATTCTCCAGCATCTGCATTTTCCATTACCTCTTATCATGATAAAGGAGTATTGACTAAAAGATTTAAACTGTTAAAGACACATATGATTATATTCCAATATCCCAAGCATAACATGAAACAAATATAGGTAACAGACATTGTTAAACACCCTGTACCCCGAGCCAGAACACATCAGAAAATAAATGCAACAAGAAAATTTCATGGGTTTCTCAGCAAAGAAATAGAACTTTCGGTCACAAAAACTCATCAGAACTCACAAAGCATTAGGATCCTTCATTGATGATCTGGCCTTGAATGTCCCTCAGAAGCCAGCCTACCATGGACAGTCTCAATGACTGCACATGTTCTGCTGGTTTATTTTTCTTTCCAGAGACTATGCTTCCCCAGATTCTTAGAAACTGTACCACAGTACTTAGTCTTAGGCACAACACCAGCTGATCACAAAAACAAGCTTCATCAAGCCCGTTCTGCCCCTAGGTTTGTTTCCTGGGCCTAATTTGACTCAGCTGCACAGAGCAAAGTTCGACTGATCTGTTCATGGCTTTTGGCTTCTTCTGAGCCTCCACAAATCCCAGGACTTCTCTGAACCCTAATCCAGATTTATTCTTACTGCCAACTACATTCTACATATTTTCCATCAATTCTAACAGCACAGAGTAATTCAACTACACTTGACTCTTCACTGAGTCAGTGACAACATAAACTCAGTTTTATCCAGTTGCTTTTTCAGCATTACGGCTTAACTCTTCAACATGGTGTTTGCTTCCACTTTGGTCTCTCTCCGTCTTCGATCCCAACTAACTGTCACTCTGGAACTATTTTTCAGTGATGCCTGTACTGTTTACGGTGACCCACTGAGAAGCTTGCAACAAGCCCTGTATTTGATCCTGGGCAACATTGAATGTAACTATAATTTTGGAATAGTTAAATGTAACAATCAAATGTAACAGTCAGTAGCAGGACTTGAATATAATAACCTCTTGAAACTGTCTCTCTGCTGAATGTTATAATGCCTGCTCAATGCTAGTCCTGGCAGCACAAAAATGTTATGAGAATTTTTTTAAAAAATCACACACATGCCCTTGGATAAAAGGAAACTTTACCATAGTGGTGTTTCTTTATAACAGCTTTGAAAATGCAGACAGTTTCCATCATCATAAACGTCAAATAGCTTATTAAGAATACACCTGTAACTCTTTAATTTACAAACTTGCAAATATCATATTTACAAAACTGTGAAAGCTTAACTTAAACACATGTAACAAGTACAATTAGCAGGTTTTGAGCTGCATGGTATAAACCTAACACAACATGAGCTTTTTTGTGCTTATCTTTTATCTTTTAACTGTAAAGAATGCTCAAGTCCACAACCTAATTGGCTATCAGTGTAACCCAAACTTTAAGTTCATTTTCTGAATTTGAAAGTAGTAAATTCATTTTGCTTTTAGTCAGTAAAGTCAAAATGGCTTTTCTGTGTGCCAACAGTTCATTTCAATTATTTGTTACCGAGTTGTTCATACATTCAAATAAAAGTAATTTGTGTGCCTCTTGGTTTTAATTGTCTGCACACTTTGACTTCTGCATCTTCTCCAGATCCCTTTTCAAATACATCTTATTTAGTTCTTTCCTGGTGATGTCAATAGCTTCTTCACTCTGAGCTTTCATTATTGTTTCCATACTTCTAGTCTTCCATGTAATTCATGAACCACATCTGTCCAAAGCCCTTGCTCTGTCTTTCTATTAATTTGTTGAAAGGAATATGTTTTCAAATGACCCTTAAATTGGCTATGGAAAGCATATATTTCTCATTGACAATCACATTGAAAAAGCATCTTCCTTAAGTGCATTTTCAATTAAAGCATTGTTGTTTCATTATTTTGATTCATACCAAATAAACAAAAACCTACACAAAGAGTGTTTGGCTCTTAGTTGCTTTTAAAATCCGTACCTTTCCTTCTACGCTATGGACCACATCTTTTTCATTCTCCAGATTGTGTCTGAGTTTAACACTTAAATTGATTTTCTAAAAATGAAGCTGCACAGTGAATCCAGCTTGATTTTTAATTCTGCACTCAACCAACTGTTCTAATTTATCACTGATTCTTGAAGTTTACAAGATATAAATCAAAAAAGAACTATCCTTGTTGCATTTGCTTCTACAAGTTTATAATTTAGATGTTTCAACTGTTCATTTAAGTATCTTACTTCCCATGACTGGTGTTCAAGTTGTTCACATCAGTTCACATTTTTCATTAACAAACTCTTCCCACCTGCATGCAAATTGATTCTTCACATTGAGCAATTAAAGGACGAATTGATCATTATAAGCACTAAGTGTGTTGACTTTGTCCTTGGTATTTCTGGAGAACTTGACAAGATCAAGCATCTGCTCCAAATCACTTGCTACTATGCTACCAGCTGCTCTGACCAAATTATTCCTCGATGTAAGACCTACCTCTAAATGAGGGACTATTCCCACAATAACAACACCATTTGGTCAGTCACTTAGTAACTTAACTTAGTACAAAATGACCAAGTTAATGAGTCCTAAATAACAATTACATTCATAATCCTTAAATATTTCTTTCATTAAACCATCTGGAACACAAATTGTATCATTAGCCACTATCAATGACTGCACTGCCCTGATGTCTCTCAAAACATTAATTAGTTTACAGGTCTGATGGAGGAGTAAGTGAATACTTCTCCCTTAGAGGCAGTACCTTTATAACCTTCCGTGATTTAACAAGATGAAAATATAATTGAGCAAGTTTCTGTACACCCTGAATTCTTCAGATCAGATTAGAATATGTAGTCAAACTGCAAGTAAATAATCAAAAGCACACATTTAGTGGCACTGAACAAGAGGATATAACCTCAGAATTTAAGACAGAGAGGAGGAGGAATTTCTTTCAGAGGGCAGTCAGTCTGTGGAATTCCTTACTGCAGTGGACCATTGAGGTTGTATTGTTAAGTATATTCACAGCTGAGATAGATCTTTAAACAGTCAGGGAATCAAGAGTTGTGGGGGGAAAGGCAGGAAAGTGGAGTTGAGGATAAGAGCCCATGATCTCATTGAATGGTGGAGCAGACCCAATGGGTCGAATGGCCTAATTGTCCTCCTATGATCTTATTTACTCACTTTAGCAGGAATCCAATACAAAAAAATTACAGTATACATATCCTTTTGTAGATCCATAGCATTCTCCTCACCAGAATAGGAATGGTTTGTTCTCGAAGTAAATATTAAACAGATATTTGAACTTTCGATTATTTAATTGCATTTTGACGAATTTGAAGAATTCAAGACTTGCTTCATTGTTTTGATTCATGCCAAATAAATAAAAAAAGAAGCTCGCCCAATGATATTGTCGAGTTGTCAAAAACAGCACCAACTATTTCTTACCCAAATACTTCGTAAATTGTCTATCTGAAAATTACAAGGATATTTGAGATGCTGTTCTGGGTTGGGTTACATCGGTTTTACATCTCGGGCCTCAATTCTGTTAACGTCGTAGGTTATTGAAAGCTACCCGATTCCCCTCAAACAACATCCTGTTGGCGACGTGTAGCACACTAAATTATGTTACCTTAAAAATCGGTCTGGAAAGTTAAGTAGCGAAATGAGACGGGCAAGGGTTATTATAGAGAGGTGTTAATATTACATGTTGCCGTCACATTGTTACTTTGAAGACTGTTTGGACAATAGAGATTCAATAAGATCCCACAAACAATGGGATAAATGATTAGATAATCTCATTTTGGGAGTGGTTGTTGAGAGGTACCGGGAAATCTTTGACACTTCAAACTGCTAGATCTCCTGAAAAAAAGACAAACTGGACCTGCTTCCTTTAACAAAGTGTGGAGCTGGATGAACACAGCAGGCCAAGCAGCATTCATCCAGCTCCACACTTTGTCATCTCAGATTCTCCAGTATCTGCAGTTCCCATTATCCCTGCTTCTTTTAACACGTTTTAACAGAAGGCGTGTTGTTCTGTCATTGTAGCAGCCCCTTCGTACTGCACTGGATTGCCAGGCTACAGTGCAAGCTTCAGTTACTGCGGACTCAAACACACAAACTGGAGTTCTTAGCAAAACTTAACACTCGGCGATTTGTGGCTGAGTTGCTCGTGGATGAAGCAAAATTATTCCTTCCTCATTGTCAACTAGTTTCACCAAAAAAGGTACGCAAATTCGTGTATAGGTAAAGGAAGAAGAGCCACATGTACTTTAGTCCCTGCTTTAAGAAACCAAAAAAAACCGTAGGATGAGCTACTTAGGATGTGACAGGAATTATATCAGTTGCTTTCCCGCTTTAATTGAAGATAAATAATAATGTGTAGATGTGCAGAAAGCCTAAATTAATATCCGAAACATCTTTTCATATCTTATATATATAATCGCACAACTACACAAATCTCCCGTCTCCATAACTTTATGCTGTTTAGGTTTTGCGCACACTTGTGTTTCAATTATTATCAAGTTTATCATTTACAATAGCAATGAACTCTGCATTGTCCTGTAATTACACAATATGGCCACTGGGTAGGTTTGATTCAAAAATCATCACCGTTGCTCTCCAAATATTATCCCATAGATTTTGAATTTCTTTCCCGAATAGTGGAGTTTATAATCTCCAAGTAATTTTGAACTAAAGCTTTTCTTTCAAAGCAAAAGACTTTCATGTTTTAAATTCTTTTGGCGCCTTCTGAAACTTTCATTCATATTACACATTCAAAAATTTCAACCTCTTCCAAAGGTTTGGATTTGATTTGTGAGTTTCACGTAATAATAAATTTACACTGGGCTGTGGAAGGAAGTATTGGATGGTACTGCATTCATTCCGCCGTATTGGTGCAATGTCTGTATTCAGATGGATGCAGTCGATGTTCAGGTTTAATTTCAGATTAATTGGAAAAACGCTTCCCGGCTAAAACATATAACGAGCGTTTCTTTCAGCAGAAATAAAAAAAACATGCAGGATGTTGCAGCTTTTGTTTTAGCCTGTCTCGGAAAGCATATTGAGCTGAAGTTGGGTGGGGCGGGGGGTAGAAGAAGGAGGAGGGATTGAGAGAGTGTTTTGGTGCCGTTAGTTTTAAAAGATCTCCAGATGAGTTTGAAATTATTTCTTTCATTTTTGTTTTGACTGTAGAAAATGCGCATTCATTTAATTCTGATTGTAAGAAAATATTCTCATAATAAAGAGTGCGGAGTTGGGCATCGATCGTTATTTCGATTTTTAAAGAGCAAGTAAGATATATTTGTACAGACGAGAAATGGATTTTAGAGAAACAAATTGGAAAAAGGTCTAATCACGACACCGGTCTTGGAATGAAAAAGTACGCATCGACGAAGGATTAAAGATTTCTGAGTGACAATGGAGGAAAGATTGTTGAGAATAAATGCCAGCTATTAGAGGGAGAGGGTGGAAGGAAACTAAGTTGGGAGAGGAAAATGTCAGAAAAAGAAGTGGGAGAGGAAAAACAGAATTTGTGGAGGAGTGTGTCGGAACGGATGTTAAAGGCAGTCAGTAGGTTTTACAGCTTTTTCCTCATGACAGTACATCAAAACACAATGCAGCACTCAAAACGAAAAGACTGAGACATTTGGCAGATGACAAAGACAGAATCAAAAGATAGAGATTGAAACGGAAGACGAAAGATGGACGATAAACAAACATCATTAAGGCGGTTTATTCTGGTAAAGGAGAACCATTGTCTGCAACGTGCAATTACATGGGAGTGGAGATAGCAGTATTTTAAATGCCATGTACAGCACACATTTCCTAAGTGATACCTTTGCTCCCTACAATACTTTTATCATCGTAGCTTTGTTTATAGCTTACATTTATGAAGCAGTGACTCACAATGAGCAGTGTCATGCTGTAGTTCTAGTTGTGTGTTACAAGCCTCCTGTTTAGAGTATACTGGTTGCAAGAGCCCCGCTTCCTGCGATACTTAGTTCAGCAGCTTCCTGAATATTGTAATAGTTAGTCACCTGTAAGCAATATGAGATTAGGTTTTCCGATGGATACAAAATAATTCTGTAGTCCTTGCCCCAGCTTGACAAAGTTCTTAACATTGAAACAATCAATCTTTCTTTCACCATAAATTTGTGTAAATTATAAACTATGTAGGTGACTGAATAGCTAAGAATATATATAAACAACCCTTCCTGTATAAGGGTATGGAAACATTAAATTGCAGACACAAAATACAAATTAATGATCAAATATTTAAAAGGAAGTAGAATGAATTTGAACATAGAATACAAATGGAAGTTTGCTTTCACAGGCCATTGGTCCTTGGGTCAAGGAACAATTAAATGTTTAAAGAAGCCAGCTAGAGTAGAAATAGGTCACTGCTGAACAGTAACAGATTTTGGAACATTGCTAAATAGAGAGGCTATCATTATCAGCAGCGAATAAACAGAAGACACTTAATGCTCATTTTGTCACTGTTGATGGACAAAAAGTGAAAATTACCACTTTACTTTTATTAATAGTATTCACTGAAGTCTTTAACTGTTTTGGAATATAGCCCTTTTACTGGGATGACTTAATACATCATCAATGATTCGACAGGAATGAAGCAGGGGTTGGAGCATTGTGGAGTAGTACAGCAAGTATGGTTTAGCCGTCCCTGATTTTATGGATCATTTTGACCGAACTAAAGGTCAGAGAGCAATCGAGTGGGCCAGATATCTGTCACATTAACTCAGAACATAAATTAAGATAATATTGTTCAAATAAGTTTTGTTTTCAATTAACATGAGATAAATGTAAGGTGGTATTGCATTGAATAAATATAGGAAAAACAGCATCTGAATAGCAACAGTTATAGATTCATGGTTAACAATTAAAAACAGTGACAGTTGGATGGCATTTGTGAGCGTAGGGAAAATTAAATTCTACTAATGAATTAAACTGTAATGTTCAAACTAAAACATTCAAGTCAAGCCTTAGTTGATAATTTGCATAATCATCCAGAAATCATGCCTATTTGGAAGTAGAGGTAGAGGTAGGCCACTGTACCCTTCAAGGGTTCTTCACCATTCAATAATGCTTTGAGGGATATGGCTCAAGTACAGGGAGGTGGGACTAGTTTACTTTGGGAGCATGGGCAATGTGGATTGATTCGACCGAAGGGTCTGTTTTCATGCTGTTTGACTCTATGACTCTACGGCTGATCTGACTGAAACTTCAACTCCACTTTCCTACCTGTCCACACCTCCAACCCTTGACTTCTTTGTTGGTTAAAATTTTATTCATTGAATAAATTCAAAGACACAGCCTGATCTGTGGAAATCAATTCCATAGAAAACCTAACCTCCGTAAGAGAGTAAAATAATCTTCTTATCTCAGCCTTATGTGAAAGTCCCTTAATTTTAAACTGTGTCTCCCCCATTATGGACTCCTGCACAAGGGGAACCATCCTTTCAGAAACCACCCTATCACATCCCCTCCGGACCTTGCATCTTTCCATAAAACCACTTCATTCCTCTAAGCTACAATGATTTTGGGCCCTAGCTGCTCAACCTTTCCTTCTATGACAAGTCCTTCATACCAGGAATCAATTAAGTGAACCATGTCTGATCTGCTTGTGATGCAAGTATATCATGTTTTGAGTTAAGTGACAAAAAAAACTGTATGCAGGTTTTCAGATGCAGAATCAAGGTCCTGTGCAGCTATAACAATATTCCCCTACTTTACAACTTAACTCCCCTTGCATTGAGTGCATTTATCTAATGAATACCTTTCTAATGTGTCGCTCTATCTCCACCCACACTACTGTTTGTGATTAATGTGCTGAGACACTCAGATCCCTCAACAGTCTCTCACCCTTTAAATCATATGTTGCTTTTGTATTTTTCCTGCCATAGTGGACAACTTCACATTTTCCCACTGTACAATTCATCTACCAGATATTTGCACAGTCATTTAACTTTTCTAAATCCTCTGTAGTCTCCTTACGTATTCTTTGATAACTTACATTTCTACCTTTCTTTCATTTCATCAGTAAATAAAGCCTATTGCTTTAGATTGCAACTAATTTACCCTTAGCGCACTCCATTAATTGCAGTTTACCAATCCAAAACTGACCAATTTATCTCTATTTGCTGCTTCCTATGAGCTAACCAATCTTCTGTCTATTGCTAATATATTACCTCTAACACCATGAACTCTTTTATGGTATAGTAATCTTTGAAGTGGCACCTTGTCGAACACATTTTGCAAATCTAAGTAAACCACATCTACAGGTTCCCCAACATCCATCTTGCTTGCTATTTTCTCAAATAATTCTAATAAATTAGTCAAACACAATTTCTTTTTCAGAAAACCTTGATTTTCTAAAGGTCCTGTTATAACTTCTTTAATAACTGATTCTGGCATTTTCCCTATAACAGACGTTAGGTTAATTGACCTATAATTTCCAACTTTCTGTGTCCCTTCTTTCTCGCTCATAGGTATTACATTAATAATTTTCCAATCTCTTAGGACCTTTCCAGAATCCAGTGAAGTTTGGAAGAGCACTCCAATCCATGTACTATCTCTGATAAGGCCTTAGGACAAAAACCTTCATGTCCTGGGAATTTATCACCATTTTGTCTAATAGGTTTTTTTTAATACCTCTTTTCTTGAGATTTTGTCTAAGTTCCCCCGTCCCATTTACTTCTTGATTTTCATGTATTATCAACATGTTTATCTGTCTTCCACAGTGAAGATAAGCTCAAACTACCTGTCCAATGTTCTGGTAATTTCCTTGTTTTCCATTATTAATTCACCACACTGTAAGAGACCAATGCTTATTTTAGTTATACTTATCACGTTTAAAAACTATCAGTTTTTGTACTTCTACCTAGCTGTCTCTCATACTCTAATTTTTCCCTCCTTTTCTTTAATCCTTCTTTACTGGTTTCAAAAAGTTGTCCAATCTTTGACCTAACATGAATCTTTGCAATATTGCACACTTTTTCTTTCAATTTGAGATTACCCTTGATTTTTTTTTAAGTTAGCCATGGATGGTTCATCCTCCTTATAGTGTCTTTGGTTCTCAGTGGAATATATCTGATGAAATTTACGAATTATCTCCTTAAATGACTAATACCATTTCTCTACAGTTCTACCTTTATACTTATTTCCCTGTCAATTTAAGCTAACTTTGTAATTGGCTTTCTTTAAATTTAATATATTAATCATACTCCCACATGTTTTATTCTCAGCATTGTCGAGAAGTTACGTTACTATGAATCATTACTTACTGCTACCTCATTGTACATTGACAAGTCTAAAGTAGCTTGCTAAACCAAAACAAAGAACTGCAGATGCTGAATATCTAAACAAAAACAGAAAGTGCTGGAGAAACTCAGCAAACCTGCCAGCATCTCTGCAGAGATGCACAGAATTACCAGTAATTATTGCCGCCTCCTTTGTAGAAGTTTCCATATTCTCCTTCTGTACTCAGTCCTCTGATATTGCAACTGGCAAGGGACCTTTAAATTGTTCACAGAAGTGACTTCTTACAGTTGCTGCTACCTATCTCTACCAAACTGATCCCACATCTTGATATTTAGAAGTATGTCATCCCTTACTTTTTTATTAATGGAGGCAATAATTACAGACCTATCTCAACATCTTTTCCTAGTTTCCCCTACTTCATAAATGTGAAAGATAATCAAATATTTAGATCCCAATCTTGGTCACCCTATTGCTACAACACTGAAATGACTTACAGTCGTACATACTTATTTCTCTTTATGCTATCCATCCAGTTTATTGCAGATACAGAATATTTAATCCTGTCTTTTTACCGTTCCTGAAAACTCTGCCATTTTCTGCTGGTGCACTCTTAAGTTTATATGTTCCATTGCTTAAAGTCCTCTGGAACATTGTAATTAATTACATCTTTCCAAGTTGGATTCCTCACTATTCAGTTTAAAGCTTTCTCTACCATCCTAGTTATATGACACATCACAATGACAAACCCACCGTAGTTCAGATGAAATCCATCTCAATGGTTCAGCCCCATTTTCATTAGCACTGGTGAAGGTGCCCATGATGCCCATTTCTCCCATACCTAACTATAAGTGACACATTCAGCTCTTAATTCAGATCTGAATTACTTTATGCCACTTTGCCTAGGGATAAAGTAGTAACTCTAGAAGTGATTAAATTTGAGGTTCTGGCTTGTAACTTAGGCCCTAGCTGCTCATATGTCCTAAGCAGAATTTTCTTCCTAGCCCTGTTTGTGCCTAAGTGGATAATATCGACTGAATCCCTCCCCCATATCCCACTGAAGTGTTCTCGCTCAATCCAAGCCGATGTGCCAACCTCTAGTAACAGGTAGGCAACACATACTTTCTGGACTCATGCTCTTGGCTGTACTGAATTCTGCCTATCTCACTGGCTGTACTATTACCATCCATATGGGCTGCAGAAAATTACAAAACCATTGGACATTGCAATGGCTGAAATTTCTTCCACCTTCATGAACTCCGAACCTGCCTCATTGACAGTAACATCTTCCTGTCCTTGAACACTGACTGAATCAGAAGTCCCCTAGCTTAAAGGGTATGGATGCTTCCTTGGGACAAAGTGTCCCGGTAATTTTCAGCATTTGCAGCTCTGACTCCAGCTCTTGAACTCTGTCCAGTGTTTTTACAGCCTCAGACACTCGCTGCAGACAAAGTTGAATCAATGAGCCGAGTTATCTTTACAATTGGAATTTGGTTTAAATCCATTTGCAAATCCTGTAACAGAAGGTAGATGAAATAGATGGATGAAAGCTGTTATAACAACAGATCATAATCATTGATCATAATTGCTGTACAACATTAAAATCAGTTTGCATTGTCCATAACAACGGTGTCGTAACATTTTGGGCAGGAAGCACAAGGCTAATTTGATGATAATATCTCCATAGGTGAGCCTGAAATGATAACCTGTAAAAATATAAGAAATGAGAGTAAGAAAGGCTGTTTGCCCTTGGTGGCTATTCTGCCATTCACTAGGACCGTGCCTCAACTACCTCAAGATCATCTTCCTATACTATCCTAGTAGCTTCAACTCCCTCAGCATACATCAATCCATCAACCTTTGTTTTTAAGTACTCAACAATCAAATATCTGCCACTTTCTGAGGTTAGAGAACTCCAAAGATTCACACAATCTTTTCAGTCAGAAAGGGAATCAAAGGTTATGTAAAAGACAGGAAAATGGAGCTGAAGATGATCAGATCAGCACTGATTTCATTGAATAGCGAAGCAGACTTGATGTGCTGATGGCCTATGTCTTATGATATTGTGAATTTTTTTCCTCATCTGACCCCTAAATAATAAATCACTTACTTTGAGGCAGTAACCCAGAATTTGACATTTCCTTGGCAAAAAAAACATTTTGTCAGCTGAAGGTCTTCAACATTTTATATTTTTCAATGCAATCATCTCTCATTCTTCTATTTTCTAAACAGTACAGGCATAGTCTGCTCGATCTCTGATAGGTTGGTTCTTTCATTCTAGAAATCAGCTCAGGGAACATTTGTTGCAGTGATTCTCAGATCAGTATATTGTTTCTTACATAGGGAGACTAAAACTACGCACAGTATTCCAGGTGTGGCCCCACCAATGTTCCATAACTTTAGTAAGACTTACTTACTCTTATGTTCCAATTCCTTTGTAACAAATACTAACATATCATTTGCCTTTCTAATTGTTTGCTGTACCTGCTTATTAACTTCCTGTCTTTCATGCACATTGACACCCAAATCCCTCCAAATGTAAACATTTCCCTAGGTCTCAACATTTTGCTTTGTTAATTTTTCCTACCAAAGTGGATTACTACATTGCTTCACCCCATAATATTCTGTCACTGGACTGGTAATCCAGAGACCTGGGTGCTGGGTACATGGGTTTAAATCCTATCATGGCACCTAGTGGAATTTAGACTCAGTTAACATATCTAGTATAGATAGCTATTCCCAATAATGGTCGTCATAAACTACCATCGAATATTGTAAAAATCTGGTTCATTAATGTTCTTCAGGGAAGAAAATATGCCATCCTTACCAGGTATGGCCTACACATATAAATGCACAGCAGTGTGGTTGGATCTTAATTACCCTGTGAAATGGCAACTTACTCAGTTCAAGTGGCACTAGTGATGGAAGACAGAAGTAAAGTGGAGGACTATCGGAAGAGCTGTGATCTCACTGAATGGCAGAGCTGATGGGCCAAATGGTCAACTTCTGCTCCTCTTTGTGCCCTTGGGGTCTGAATGCTAGGCTTACTGGTCAAACTACGTCTCATGGAAGAATTTTTAAAAAAATGCCTCATTCTTTCTCACTGATCCAATCTGTCCGTATCCCTTTGTGGCTTAATTTACATTCTTCTCATAGCTTAAATTTCCACCTAACTTAGTATTATCAGCAAACGTTGATACATTATCCTTAACCACTTTATCTATGTCATTACACAGAATGCAAATAGCCGAGGCTCAAATACTTAACCTTATGTCACCGTGCTCGTTGCAAACCAACAAAATGTTCTTATTTACTCCTAATCTGTTTCCTGCCAATTAACCCCTTTTCATTCCATGCTAATTTATTACCATGAATCCCACATTCCTATTTTGGTGCAATAACATTATATGTGGTATACCAAGAAATGATTTTTGAAAATTCAAATCAAATTCATCCACTGGTTTCTCCTCAACCATCTTTCTAGTTATACGCTCCATCAACTTTAACAGTTTGCCAAATGCCATCTCCCTTTATTGGATGTTGACTCTTTAATCATATGATGATTTTCTCAGCACTCTGAAATCATATCCTAAAAGTAGGTTCTAGCTCTTTGCCTACTACTGATGTTAAGCTATCTGACTCACCAGTCCTCATTTTCTTTCTTCTCCTCCCTGAAATAGCATTGTTAGGTTCCTTGCATTCTAATCCTTGAGAGCTATGCTAGAACCAAAGCTATTCTAGAAGGTCAAAACCAATACATCCACTATTTCTGTAGCTCACTAATTTAAAACCCTGAGATGCAGATCATTCAGCCTACCGAATGTATCACTACATCATCCTACAAATTTCTCCAGTACAATTTCTTCACTTATACTGTTTATTAAAAGTCTTCTGTTCTCAGCATGCACTTGGCTCCCGATTATTTCCTGAACAGCTTTTGTGTCTACTGCCATGATGGTAGGTAAAAAGTACATGTTTCATGACTCTGCCTTATTCCTTATTCCCCAGTATGATTTTTGAATTGATTTGACTTGATTTATTATTATCACATGTCCCTAAGTACAGTAAAAAGTTTTGTTTTGCATGCAGTATCGGCAGATCATACCATATACAGTGCATTAGGGTTATAAAACAGAGCAAAGAATACAAAGTTATGACTGCAGAGAAGGTGCAAAGACAGCGTGATCAACATTAAATTTAAAATTTGAGAGGCCCATTCAGAAATCTAATAACAGTGGGGAAGATGTTCTTGAACCTATTTGTATGTGTGTATAAACTTTTTTATCTTCTGCCTGTTGGAAGATTATGACTTCACCTGTTTTTGTTGTTAATGGGCTCAGATTTACTTTCACTAATTTACACACCTTCAGGCACAACACAATCTGTTTTTTCTCTAGCTAATTTACCGCCATGTTCTCTTTTCTCTTTCTGTATCCGTTTCTGACCCTCCTTTGCTGAATTCTAAAATTCGCCCAAACATTATGAATTCATTCTTTAAATATTAGACTATTTATGTCTCCCATCATACTTTTAAATGTAAGTTCCCCATCTACCT